>NC_141695.1:289840908-290080908 GCF_964263255.1 Lissotriton vulgaris
TCACTTAGTTTTCCTGCCAGTTCTGCCGCCGAGAGTGAGGGTTTGAATCGGGCGCTGCCATCTGCTGCTAGCATTGCAAAGGTGGCCAGGCCTTTGAAACTTCCTTCTCGAGCACGGTGTGACACCTCCGTCCAGGATGGACTTTGTTTCTGGCCTCAGAGAGCAAGGGCTGCCTAAAGCTAGTCAGATACCACACCAGGGTGTGGTATCCACACCCAGCCCATGTACTCTCTATGACTTCCCTGGCACGTACAATATTAAGAATAGACCTAAATATTGCTCGGGCATATCTGCTCACACCTGAGATATGGTGCACCCTGACTTAAAACTTTTTCAGTACAAAATGCACATAGTGCAGCACTGATGAATAACATCGTTCGCAAAAAATACAAAACGACATTAAACATTTCAAACGGTTTCTTCTGTCAAAATATCGCACCTGAAAGCAGGTATTTGACCGCTTTCTCAGTAATGGGGACACACGGTCAATTTTGCCGTCTCCCCCAAGGATTCAAGAATAGTCCAGGGTTATTTTCAGCCAGAGTAACAGAGTTACTACAAACGTATGATGATGAGGCATTATCTTATGTTGATGACATCTATCTTACAGATGATGATTAAATACCGAGGGTGATTGAAACATGAACCTCGTCCATGAACAATCCTTTGTTTCCTGTCTCCAAACCAGACGAATCATATCGTCTAGTTTTGGATTACAGACATTTAAACACTTGTTGCAAAACCTTTGCAGTACAAAATGCACACAGTGCAGCACTGATGAATAACATTGTTCGCAAAAAATACAAAACAACATTAGACATTTCAAATGGTTTCTCCGGTCAAAATATCGCACCAGAAAGCAGGTATTTGACCGCTTTCTCAGTAAAGGGGACACAGAGTCAATTTTGCTGTCTCCCCCAAGGATTCAAGAATAGTCCAGGGTTATTTTCAGCCAGAGTAACAGAGTTACTACAAACGTATGATGATGAGACATTATCTTATGTCGATGACATCTATCTTACAGATGATGATTTGGACAGGTACTTGAACAGGGTGAACACCATAATACTTGGGTTCGCCTCTGAAGGGTATAAATTCAACTTTAAAAAATCAAGAATTGCCCACCTCAACGTCCTATTCTTGGGATATGAACTTTCAAGTGAAGGCTAAAGCCTAGCAGCCAACTTTTTAGAAAAATGTGCGCTGCTCCAACCTCCGAAAATGCTGAAAAACTTACAGTAAATTCTAGGATTCCTTAACTTCGGAAGAACTTACATTCTGAATTACGCAGAAAGGGTTAAACCTCTCTACGAACGAATCAAACCTGATTTCAAACCTACTAATTGGACTCAAAAACACACAGAAATTTTGCGTTCAGTACAAACAGACATGTTGGCAACAAAACACTTACAAACACGTGACAATGTACGCAACCTTGTAATCCGAATCATCCCAGGGAGATGCGGATTCACATACCTAACCTTTAATGAAGGTGAAAAGGTACCAATAGCTTACAAGTCACACTTGTACACACAAGCTGAAATAAAATTCACTTCAACAGAAAAAATTCTGACAGCGGTTTAAACTGCGGTAGCAAAGGAGAGCCAGAAACTATGTTTTGGAATGTGAAATCTGCAAGAAAATGAAAGTTTCAACAGTGAAACGCCCGGCGCAGACACCCCTTTCTGATTTCAGATAAACCTCTAGCGTGTGTTTACCTGGACAACTGTGGTCCCTTACAAAGGGATGGCAACTATAAATATATCATGGTCGCAGTGGATTCATGCTCAAGATTCATTTGGATGTGGCCTCAGCGCTCGCCTGACGCCCGAACTGTTATAAAAGATTTGCGAGTCTTTATCGGCACATACGCTATCGGCACGCTACATTCTGACCAGGGTCCTGCTTTTAGCTCTAGGGCTTACAAGGAGGCTATGGCCCGCTTGGGTGTTGCATTGCAATTTTCGAGTCCATTCCATCCTGAGGGAAATTCAGTTGTGGAGAGAAAAAACTGTGACATAAAGCAATCTATAACAGCTAGGGTATTAGGTTTGGGTGATGGGTGGGTCAAACATCTAATAAATGTCTAACGTAGTCTTAATAATCTGCCAAGAAATTCTCTGGGTGGAATCACTCCATATGAAATCCTTTTTGGTACTAGAATGTTGGTTGAAGATCTTGAACGTCACACTTCAGTGGTGGAACAAAAACCATTTGATATCAAAGATTGTTTGGCTGTTTTACAGGACTTAGATGAAACAAGAGGTCTAAGCAACACCAGTGAAAAGCCAACGACCACTGAAGAAAAACCACCTGTCCCAGCAAGACCTGTCTGGATTCCATAGATTGGGGATCTGGTCAGGGAGAAAATAGCTGACAAGAAGGAATTTGGGCCTTCTTACAGAAAACCAGTACCTGTACTAGCAGTCCATAGATCAAGAACAGTGCTACTGCTGCCCCTTGCTGGAAGAAAGGATAACCGGTCTGTATCAATTGACCTGGTAAAACTACACCATGTGGCCGATAATAAGTAGTAGGCCCAGTGGGCTTCCATGATGTAGCAGACAACCAAATCTTGCTACTATCCAAGAGGTTCAAACTGAAAGACTCATCACCTTTGAAGATTCTAAAGAAAGAAAAGAAGGAGTATGCAACAAAGGCATGGAACTTGTGCCTCTTGAAACCCAAATAACAGTACATCAAGAAACTCCCTTCTACAATGAAGTAGCATCTGACTATACAAACATGTCAAGGGAACAAGCAACTCCAGTGATTTCAAAGAATCCGGATGCAATAGCAACTATTGACAGAACTGCTTCTGGCTATTTTATCAACTTTGATAACTTTTCTGAGGATCCAGTGAACCTGAAACTATGCCAGCAAATAAAACTTTCAAGGAAATATTAACGGAACTTGGTCAAGAACTTGCAAAAACATATCTGGTTTCACCATGGGTTGAATTTTGGATTGGATTAGGTCTATTTTATCTCCTGCTATGGCTCATTCTTGTTTTAAGTTTGGGAAAGCTGATAGATGGAAAAGGAAAACACATTAAAATGAACACAGCAAGTAAGAACATCAACTTGCTTCTGAAGTCACACAAATCATCTCATCCTGAACAACGAGACCTGTCATCAGTGAACATCACAGCGGTTCCTCTACCTTGTGGAATAGCATGGGATACAACTGACTATGACATTTATGGCCCTGTCGAGCTGCTGAAAATTCCACACCAATTTAAGGTTTCCTTGAGTAATTTCGTTTCACCCAGCACATTTTCTGATGATTGGGACTTTGGAACTGTTAATAACATGATGGCAGACTTAGAAATGTCAACAAAATTTACAAAACATGAATACTTAGAAGGTTCATCAATTTATGAAGAAATGTATTGTTTTAATCATTTTGGCCATCATTACTTGCATAAATCTGCAAACCCTAGAAATGTTTTAACTTATAATCAATGGGAACATTGTCCAACACCTACAAAAGGTAGTTCTAAAACATTTTTAAGAACATTTCCATATTTTACAGGTTTTAATGTTACAAACCCAGAAAGTTTTTACTTTAAAAAAGTTAATAAGACAGGCATGAAAATGATGTTGACAAATACTAAACAAATTTGTTCTGCTGCCTTTTTTGCTCAATTGTCCACCTTAGGCTTTGACTTTTGGAAAGACAACATTGAGACAAAAACTGTTTGGGGCACAAAAGACTGTCAGGTACAAGGTTTAGAAGCATTATTCAGAGCCTGCATCATCCCAGAACAAATACTGTTCTTAAAGGAAACTGTTCAAACAGACATCTTGTCTTGGCCTGGCTAAGATAAAAGATTTAAATAAACCGTCCATACCTAAACCCACACCTGATAGTAATGTAACTTCAGATGAGGAGGTAGACGTAAATTATATTTTTCTACAAAACAGAACACATCCTGAATGGAAAAAATGGCTGATCTGGCCCACAGACACGAATACCTGTCAAGATAGATTCCTGAACAAGACACAAGGGTTCACAGTAACTCGGCCAGATCCAAGATATATCCAAAGACAACATCCAGGGATAATAACACCTTATAGTGTAGGAAAACTATGCCTTGAGTGGCTGCAGAGATCCACACTTCCAGAAATAAAACAACACTTATCTTTGCTTAAAGATGGCGTTGATTTGCAAGAATTTTTTTTGTGTCATAATTTTTTATTGGAGTTCAAAGATAGGCAATTTCATAGGTTACAAAACAATATAATAAATATAAATCAGTATGTGAAAAATTATATATTATATTATATTGCGAGAATTTTTACTGGGACCTCGTAATTCAAGTCATAAATGTTTCACATACGCCGGTATATACGCTGCATACAATGAAAAATGGAAAGTCACGCAAATGGAAACAGCTGAAAGAATGCGAGAAATTGATCGTATTAATTTAGAGATATCACTCTCTGTAGTTGACAATGGGTTAACAACTCTGTCGTCCAGAATATATTCTTTGGACAGCATTGTATCCTCTTCCATAGACATAATGGAACAGGACTTGCTAATGTTACAACATGGCCAGTCTCAATTACGTTCTAAAATGCTGTTAGGATGGACGTTGCAAAACGTTCGTTCTAGCTATGTGCCTTGGGGCCAGATGTAGGTAAATCTAACTTACCGACTCATAAATACCGAATCGGTATTTATGAATCGGTAAATTAGAAGGAGGGAGATGTAGGTAATTTTTTATTTTGAATTACCGAATCTGTAAGATTCGGTATTTACCAAGTCGGTAAATACCGAATCTGTATTCCCCATTGATTCCTATGGGCTTTGGAGCCCATAGGAATCAATGGGAAATACCGTTGGTAAATACCGAATCCAGCAAGGGTGCAGGGAGTGTCACTTTAACACCCTCTAGCACCCCAAGTGCAGGCTTGTGTGCCATGTGGCACACATACATGCCCTAAGGGCATGTCTGTGTGTCACATGGCACAGGTGTGCATGCACAGATCTGCATGCACACCTGAATTCGGTATTTTACCACCCAATGGGATTGGGTGGTAAAATACAGACTCTTAAGGGTCTGTGGCACTTGTGAAGTGCCACCTACATCTTGATTTACCGAATTCGGTAAAATTACCGATTCGGTATTTTACAGAATCGGTAAATTTACTGATTCTGTAAATTTACAGATTCTGGCCCCTACATCTCAATCACCAATTACCGGTCGGTAACGGCCGAATTCGGCCGTTACCCACCGGTAATTGGCGACCTACATCTGGCCCTTGGTGTTTAATCAACACTACATTATTGTTTATTGTCTTTAACCTTACAGATAAAAAAAATCTTGTTGCCACAGAGGGGAGCAGACTATACGGTGCTTAGCATAGAAAAACTGGAGAGATTACCATTGACCGTTTCTGAGATTCCATTGGTTGAATGGATAATACATGGTACCATCACGATACCAGTGACGACTTTCCAGTTTCAGTATTGCTTCAGGCCTGTATGAAAGGTTGGGTAAAGAATACATTAAGTCGACCTGGGATTTACCATACACACACAAATGTTGGAGTGGGGGAAAGGAGGTATATCTTAATGGTAAAAATTGTAAAAACTCACTAAGCGGTATACTGTTATGTCAAGATATTAATTTACACAGAGCCTGCGAGGGTTCTTCCAATAACCTCTCTTGCCACCTGCAAGGTTCGCCCACAGCGGTGATAGATCCAATATTTAGGCAGCTTTCCAATGGTAGCCAGATTATGTTAAACGATCACAGCTGTTGTGGAATGATGCCAGGAATAGGCTATCTCGTTAGTGTGTCAGCCAGGGTCACTTGTTGTATGCAAGTACTGTTTCCTAAAACCAAGACAGACGGGGAGTCGCCACTATGGCCTTCACTGAACATCTCTTCTATACAAATTGATACTTTAAGCAGAATGAAAGCCATTCTTTTGCAAAAAACGGTGCCACTGACCTCGTCCAGAGAGACGTATGATCTGCAAGTTGCAAGGTCCTGTGCAGAGATACATGCATTATTATCAGCAAACTGCCCAATCCATTTCACAGAAATGTTAGGTCGTATCTTTAGCATGTCTGATACCAGCGGTATTGCACATGTATTTAAGACGATTTTTTTTGGGACTGTTAGCACCCTTTGAAGCAGTCCTGGGCATTTTTCCTAACTTCGTACACTCTGTGTTCGGCGGCCTGCCTCTCATTTTGGGACTCGTAGCAGGGATACTATTTTTATTCCTCCTTCTCCGTTATGGCAAATCTGGCCACGAGCGATACCCAAGTCAGCATGGAGAATGCGCTCCAGGCCATGAGATATCGTGACAGAATAACACAGATCCTTGGCTTGGCTCGTTTGAGAGATCTGAATACCACATGGTTCCTGTCATTCAGACCAATCTGGCAAGATTGCATCTTTTCTTTTCCACGATGCCTGCTTTGTGGAGAGGAATGCGTGTTAGATATCTGTCTAACACTACCATTGGCTATGCCAACGGATGTTGACGCATTACTGGGTCCTGTAACGGCTCATGTGTTGTGCTGCCCCCTACGGCTACCAATCCTGATGACAGAATTCATTGAGATCTCACCGGCAAATCCAACTGGAGGTGAGATACGCGGACTAACAGGCACACCGGTACCATCTGCTTTGAACATTGCTAATGCGGCTGACGCTGA
Organism: Lissotriton vulgaris; assembly: GCF_964263255.1. NCBI lineage: Eukaryota > Metazoa > Chordata > Amphibia > Caudata > Salamandridae > Lissotriton > Lissotriton vulgaris. The sequence goes on from NC_141695.1 coordinate 289,847,587, forward strand.
TGGCAATGCTTCACATCTGTGTACAATTGACCCTCTTAATGAAGTAGTTGAACTTGTATCTACTGTGGTAGACGATTTCTTTGCCAGCCTGGATGACTTAATGTTTTCTCCTGACACCGAGAATAACTTTTGAAATTAGCACACAGCGTTCTTTCGAACTCTGAAATTCAACCTTCACTTTTTTCAAAACAAAAGCTTCCAAGTTTGGAACTCTATTTCACAACAATTTAATTTGGCTTTTTTCCATAACAGACTGAACTTTGGCGCAAAGCAATCTGCTTAAAGTAGAACTATTCTTAGAGAACAAGAATTCTTTGACTACTTCCTAGAAACAATATTGACCTAATGCACAAATCGAACTAGCTTGTATATTCTGCTATGGGAAGGTCTCGACCTTTTTTCTGTATCTAGACCCATTTCATAAATGTAAATTTCGTGATTGATTTGGTTAGCATTGCTAATATCATATCATATGCTTACAATGAAATAATTTCCCTTAGATGCATATTGTACAAATGCTCATTCATTTTTTTAATACATTTCATGTATGTTAATGGTGGGATTGTAAAAAAAAAATGCTGTAGCTTTTATGCTTAGTACTTAATCTTAGATGAACATGATAATGTGGAGTGGTTGTTGTGAACCATTTTAGGACACTATTGTAAATTTCCCGATTCATGCCCTTATATAGGTATAAATCACTATGTCCTTATATAGGCATACGAATCATAACCATATTTAGTCATAGCTCATGCAGTCCAAATACGGCAGGGCTACTTCCACTAGTTCTGAAAATCTACAACGATTTCTTGGAAAACTCGGCTTAAGCAGCTAGGGACTTTCCCTTGCTCGAGAACTGACTTGTCCAAGAACTCACGGAGTTTTCAAATAACTGAGAGTCTTTAATGATGAAATTATGTCCACCTTTACATCAAACTCAGCAACTTCAAGGTATAAATATGCCACACTTGCCTTAGCAAACACACGGTGGTTTGGAGCAATTCGACTATCTAGTTGCCCGACGCAATCTGCTACAGCAAGTGCCGAAGGAAGCCAACCCTCCAACAGACGCACTGAGAGAGACGCTGTCTTTTCTCCTGCTGAGAAATCCAGCTCCAGTGTTTCCAAGCTACTCTTGCGGGTTGCTGGGAAATTGATTCCTGAGCCTGACCTTCTTCATTCCAAATGAAGGTACGGAGCTGATTAGACCCTAAGAGAATCTCGGACAGATTCTTGGCAAAAGAATACTACATTTATGCTACACCTCACTTACTTCTTCCCTCGTACTAAGCTTAGGTTAGGTACATTGGGGTAGGCGTATTTTAGAAGCACTAGTTGAGTACTTTTTAGCCTCTGTTATTTATGTATGTATTTATGGTTTAGGAACCATACAATGCTCTTACAGTATTATTATATTCTACTCTTTTTACTGTATGCACTATATTTTGCAACCAGTATTAGGATTGTAGCAGTTCATTTCTTCTGCATGAGAAAGAAGACTGTTCAATAAAACCTTTTTATTGAAAACACCCGTCTATCTATTTCTCTGCACCTCTGGTAAAATGAAGCATGCACGATTGACTGAGTGAAATATCTATCTATTGTTTCGACGACTCTGATGATCAGTTTCTTGGGGAAACAAATTTGTCATGTTTATGCAGTTGTCAGAAACGAATCCCTTCTTGTTTATTCGAGAAAGTTTCTAGTGACCTCTGAGCTAGCTGGCATTCACAATTAAGTCAAATATATTCGATAGAGACCCAGTCGACCTAAGTCCTACGTCACATCTATAAGATATATTATTCCAATACGCAGAGCCTATTGGGAATATAGGAACTACACTACAATGTAGAGGATATCATCAGTGTAAAGCAAAGTTTTCTCCTCAACTTTCTCAATGTCTGTAAGGGCAAAGCCACAAATCTCTGGATGGGCTCACACTATGCATGCCAATGATTCTATGGAGAGGGCGAACAGGAGAGGGGCATCCATGACTTTTGCCCCTTCCAATGGGAAGGTCTGAGGACAGTAATAATATAATAATAAATAATAATCCACATTTGTAAAGCGCACAATCACCCATAAGGGTCTCTAGGTGCTGGGGGTAGTCGGGAAGATTAAGAAAGCTATTGCCCAGAGTCACATGGTGCTGGGTTAATCTGCCGCCGGTACGGGGGATCGAACCTTGATTCCCAGATTCCAGAGTCAGTTGCCCTAGCCGTGGCGCCACACCTCTTCCACAGTGTCCCATTGACCCTGACAGCCGCTACTGAGTCATGATACAGGAGACCTACACATTTCTGAAATTTGGACCTGAATCAAAAATGCACCAGAGTTTGTTCCAGAAAGGGCCATTGCACTGCATGAAAACTTTCTCTGTGTCTAATGTAAGAAATGCACAAGTCTCTGACCGGGCACTAGCCTCATTTATCCAGTTGTGTCCTCTTCATAGATTGTACCAAGTTGATCTACCCAGCATGAAGCCAGACTGGTCCTGTGGATCAAAGGGGTAATCAGTTGCAGGAGCCTGTCGGCCAATATAGTGACCAGTATCTTTACTTTGATATTTAAAAGGTAGATGGGAAGGTACGAGTCACATTTGTCTCTATGCTTGCCCTCTTTATGAATCACCAATATAATCGCCCATCCGAGATTCGGCGGAAGAAAACCCGTACTACCCACCTCATGGGACATGTTCAGGAGATGGGTCTTCAGCAGGTGCCCACAACACATAAAAAATTCTGCAGGCAACCCATTTTGACTCGCAGCCTTATTGATTTGTGCTTAGCCGTAGCGGCCTGCAATTCCTCTAAAGTGATTTCAGTGTCCAGCACCTCATGCGCCTCTCCGTCCAATACAGGGACAGCAAAAGATGCTAAGAACTGCGCAATATGCTTGGTGTCATGTAGTGGCGGTGCTCTATATAGATCTTCATAGTAAGAAGCGAAGTCCTCTGCAATGGCACATTCAATGCTGTGGCAGCCCCCACCTGGTCCCGCGTTCTGGTGTGCTTACCTGGCTTCTGCTTCCTTTCTACCCAACCACGCTTGGAGCTTTCCGGCTTTATCTCAGGCCTTGTATAGTCTATGGAGCACAGCAAGCATCTGCTTCTTGGCTCCTTTGTGTACCAGAGCATGGTATTCCGCTCTCAGGAATTCCACTTGTTGGAGCTCAAGGGGTCGTGGGTTCGGACCCAAGGCTTCTTCAAGGACCAGAAGCGTACTTTCTAGCTGTTCTAAAAACCCATACACCTTTCGGTTCTTCTGAGAAATTCAGTTTGTGTGGAGCCTCGAAGAACCGCCTTATAGGCCTCCCAGAGCGTCACATGCAAGGAGACTGAGCCTTTATTCTCCTGAAATGATAGTTCCGTACCCACACCGAGTCCATCTGCCACCTCACAGCCCTGCAAGTCCCATGCATCAAGTCTCCACTTGGTTCCCCTCCATGGGACCCTCACAACCCCCCCCCCCTCTCCAGTTTCAACAGCAGCGGAGAATGGTCTGAGAGCCCTTGGGTGAGATATTCTACTTGTTGTATGTTGAACACTTTCCCAGCCAGAGCAAATACATAGTCCAATCGGGAGAATACTCTATCAGCCCTAGAAGTAACAGTAACTCCTCTCTCTGGGTGTGCACGCCATCAGTGGTCGTAAAGGCCGAGAGAGAATACAAACCGCAAAAGTGAGGTGACTGGTGCAGTTGTACCACTAGACCCAGCCCGGTCCAGCTCTATTGCCATGACATCATTGAAATTCCCTGCTAGTATGTGTAGGCGAGAAGTTGGCCTCCAACAAAATTTCAGGGAGTTTTACCAGTGTGGAGGGGGGGGGCTGAAGCCAGGGGGGCTGCAAATAAACTAAAGAGGTCAACTCTATTCTGCACCAAAGCCCCCTTACTCCCACGTATCTTCAGGACGGATCTGACCATTGCTTTACCAACTGGAAGGGAGGACTCTTTTTCACCAATATGACCACTGCTCGTGATCCCAAAGTGTATACCGCATGTATACAGACCCCCTTTCCTCAGAAACCTACAGTGTGCCCCCCTGGGGACGTGTTTCTTGTAAAAGAACAACATTGGGCTGCAAGCATTTGATGTACTGAGTTACCTGGCCTCTTTTTACTTTGTCCCCCAGACCATTTATGTTCCAGGATAATATTGATAGGTTCCTGGTGTCTAAAGATTGGTTAGATGCCATAACTCTGTTAGTGGATGTGTAGTGTGTGCGTGTCGTCTTGGAGACTGCCTCACCTGAAAGGTCTGGGCTTCCCTTATTGAACCAATGAACTTCCTAGTAACCCTTAAACTACACTGCGCCCCCACCCCCCACATGAACCCCAATGAGTGAACAACTCCATTACAAAATCAAAACTACTCGTCGGGGAAGAAGAAAAGTCTGTAGCTAACCTTTACCACCCAATTAACTTAGTCACTTAAACTCAACAATCCAACCCCCAGGGCCGACCACCCCTAGAAGTGGTGTCCCAAGGCAGGGTGCAACAAGGGAAAAGGGGAAAGGAAAGAAGTGGAATGATTTGCTCGGGAACCCCGAGTCTTTGACAAGGAAGGGGGGGGGGGGAGAAGGGTTTACCTCTCTGAGCAGCTTGTGCCCCTGTCTTCCATTTTCTATGTATGTTCACCAATTCAGTGGTCATACTGCTGCATTCATCCCTGTAGCTATTATCGGTGAAGAGTATGATTCAAGGGGACGCTCCAGGTTTTCAATTGCCACTGCCAGAGGATGTGGGATTCTGATCTGGACTCTGGACTCTCCTCTGTGATTCCCATACTCGTATCTCCATCCAGTCTTCCCTGCAGCCGCGGCTCTGTGCTGAAGAAATTATGCTGACCCCTTCAGCCTCTGCACCAACCGACCCATCTGAGCCAAAACCCTATGTGTCGAAGCAGAAATTTGTGTGGGTCCCAAAGATTTCATCTCCAATTGCGAAAACCTAGATGCTGACAACCGTCAAACAGATCCTCCAAAAATTCCAGGATGAGAACCATACTCCGGAATGGCACATTGTGATTCACCCTCACATAGGCTGGATGGACACCCGCCTTCCAATGACTGACCCACAGGCCCCTAAATTCCAGCTGAGCTTTGAGGAGGCTCTTTATGTGCCCATTCCTGTGAAACATCAAAAGAAATCAGACAAGGCCACCAGCCCTCTGCCGGACATTGATTTACCAGCACCCCCGGCATCTCCACCGAAACTATGGCACTCCCCGTTCACTCCTGATTCTTTACCTGACCCCCCTTTCATATACACCTCAGAGGACACCGTACTTAGACAACGGGAGACACAGGGTGATACGGGGAACGTCCTTTACAACAGAACTTTTACAACGAAGTACCGTTATGACGCAGGTTTAACAACGAAAGTCATTACAACGTAATAGTTTAATTTACTATCCAACACCTTTCCTACTATCCACGGGGACTGGACTTGGAATAGTAAATTAAACTATTCACTATCCAGCGCCCCCCAACGCAAGTCGTTGTAACGACTTGCGTTGTAAAACCTGCGTCGTAACGGTACGCGTTGTAAAAGCACGCATTGTACCGTCATACATCCGGTGATACCTAAGATAAACCCCCACATGGTGACAGCTGGGACCCCTATGACTTGGACCCTCCAGGGACACGTTTCTAACCAATACCCAGCCTGACCCTCATCCCATGATGACTCCACATCTTACAGTGACCTAGTAGCTAAAGCAGGCTTGTACCACACGGTCGACATGCATGAAACCATTTCCACCACCCACCATTCCTCCCAATACATACTCATGCTCAAGGGCATGTTTCGATCAGTCCCTGATATCTTTTAAGACCCAGTCAGAGCCAGAAATATAAGAAATATAGGGTGTCCCCAACAAGTCCCATTTACATTTGTCGCCAATTCTCACCAAACTCCCTGGTGGTACATACCGCATGCAAGCTGACAAACTCTCAGGGCACTGGTGACAGGCGGGCAACTAGAGCCAAATTTCGGGGGCGGGGGGGCTGAAAAATATTTCGGGGGGGGGGGGCTAATTCTTCCAACCATAGACAGAGTGGCTAAAAGAAGGGGTGAAAACACGACAAAAGCCTAATTTACAAGTAAATTGGTCTTTTAAAGACTTGTTAAGTACTCGGTGCGGCTGCAATTGGACGGTCGCCGGCCCGCAAAGCTGTGTCGCCCAATGGGTGTTGGGCGCCTAACCGGGGATGCCGCTCCACCGGATAAAGAGAGCAAACAAATCGAGACAGGCAAGAGAGTTGTGACAGTGTCAGCCAATCATTGGCACATTGTTGACTCAATCGGCCTACTTTCCTTTTATGATCGCGCCCACCTAGGGGAAATAAAGGTGCGCACAGAAAGAGGGGACACAAAATAGTCTCAGAGAGCAAACTCATCTCGAACACCACTATTCGGTGTGCCCTCGACGCCGCTGGCACTGCCGCTCATGCCGTCAATTTAAGCGCGCTCCTCCGGGAACACATTTGGCTCCATATCTCCGGCTTAAAGCCGGATGTTCAGCAATACCTGCTTAGCATACTGTTTGACAGCCAACACCTCTTTCGCCCCTGGTTGACCAATGCTGAAAAAACAAGCATTAGTAAATGTTATTGGGACATTTTTTACATATGGTAACAGTCTCTGGGAAGATTTTGCCTTATTAGTACCAGTGTAACATACAAATGCAGCAGTGAGAGAGGTGATCAGTCAACCTTTGCAAAGGGCCGTCCACTTCGCATCAACACAAGTTACATTTTCTTGCAACGTTTGATCCGTTTGAGCTACAATTTATTAGTTAAAATTGTCAGATCATGCAACAGATGTTGTATTATGTGGCAAATATGGCAGAACCATAATTATATAGAAAATATTTGCAAACTAGGATATGTAGCCATTCAAGTTTGAACTGCTCTTGTGGAAGAAGAGAGGAGAAGTGCTGATGAGAGAAACTCTATGGCTTGGAGACAAATGTCTTGTGCTTCCACTTTTAAGAGTATTTGGGACATTCTGTGATTGGAAACATATCCCACTTTGTGAATGCATTTTAATGTCAATAACTCATATTAAACCTTAAATAATCATGTTTATCCAGTGGTTGAATTAAATAACATATTAAGATGTAACTGGTTAGTGAAATGGCAGACAAATACTAAATATTGTAATGTTTTGCACATTCTGGCCACACCTCTGACTCCGCCCACTGACCCCATCTTTGGGTTATTCCCACCCTCTGATTCTCCACTCACAGTTCCCCTACTTTTTGTTCCCCACTTGGACCACTGAAACCTAATAAAGAAAGCCACGGAGATCGTTTTTTTGCAGTAACGAGGTTGCATGTACCTCTGCTGCCATCTTGTGTTTATTTGTAATATCCACCGCACTTCTCCTGTGTCAGAAGCGAACTGGCTACATAGTTGTAGTTTGTTTGTGTTGATGTAGCGAAACAGATTTATTTAACTCTAATATGGAAGACGAAACTATACCGGTAGATTTCCAAGGAACTCAACTGAATAGGGTGTTTTCTAGATGAAAATAATAAAATTCGTTTTCAAGTCGCTCCACCCAATGTTTTAGCAAATATTATTACCCCTTCCTTATTCACAGAGGGATCTTACAGTTTATTTGATGCGATTTTCTATATAGAGCGAACTTTATTTACCCAAAGGTGTCAGAGCGCTTGACACTGTCTGTTTCTCAAATACGCTACTACGACTTCTGTGAATCTGGATGTGTCTGAGTTCTGTTCCCAGAACCGTCCTAGTATGTACTGGCCCTGGGCACAGAAACTGTTTGCAGTACCCTAATCAGAATATTTTTAGGAACGAATTTAGTTTTGGGAGGAGACAGCACATCCGATTTCAGGAGACTCCATCGCTCGAATGTCCTCCACGGTAGAGGTAGTAAGGTGGAGGCAATGGAAGGACAAGGTTTTTCTGCAGATCATAGGATTTTTTCCATTACTCTCATCCATAGAAAACATGCTAGAATGGCGGATTGCTGACACCTATGCTTATCTTTTAATTCAAGCTAAAAATGCTATGTATTTCAACTTTTTGATTGCTTTATATATATAGAAAATGCTCCGAATCCTCTTCAGGTAGATTTGCTTTGTTTATATTTAAAGTGTGATCTGAGACTTTAATTACTTCTATGTGTTACTGGAGCGATGTCTTTGGGCTGTGCATGGATTCAGTGGCCGAGCTTCTGCTTTGTTAATGTACAAAAAATACATATAGGACTTGTGATTATACAGATTCTGAATTGAAATGTATTTAGTAAGTGGAAGGTAGACGTATATAGATATAGTTTTACGACTTTAGTTGTGGAAGTTTCTGTGGTAACCTTTTGGACTAAATCTGGGATATATGCAAAATTATTCTGCATTTTTTTTTAAATATTTGGTTATATTTAAGTAGAACTTAGTTAAATATCTAAGGATGTTTGCTATATGAGGTCATACAGGAAACACATTTGTAAATTTTGCACTTATTTAGAGTTGATAAAAATGTATATTGTATACATTTGCTGCACAGTAGTAGTACCTTTTAAAAGAACATGACAGGCCTGCTGCTCCTAAATTGTGATACAACTTATTTCTGGCCACTTTCAGAATTCTGCGATACCAGATTACCAGAACTAGCGCCAATAACTAACAACCTCTGGAACAATTACCAGGAAACTTCAACATTTCCCCTAAACTCTATCAAAAGCCTGCTTCAGAGTAAGATCTACTCTCCAATTGTTATCCAGTTTCTATCATCACCTACCTCATACACATGTAATAATTCTTCCTACCAGAAACCTTGCTACACATTTAGAAAGTCATCATCCCTTCAACGATTTCATGTTTAGTTTCCACCCCACAGGAGGAATATAAATTAACCTAGCATCAGAGATGCATTAAGAAGAAAAAAAGGGAACTAGTATCAGTGATGCATTAAGGAGAAAAATAAATGAACCTAGTATCAGAGATGCATTATCAAGGAAAGGAAATGAACCTAGTATCAGAGAAGCATTAAGGAGGTAAATAAATGAACCTAGTAACTGAGATGCATTATCGAGGAAAGGAAATGAACCCAGTATCAGAGAAGCATTAAGGAGGTAAATAAATGAACCTAGTATCAGAGATGTTCTAAGGAAGGAAGAAATGAACCTAGTATCAGAGAAGCATTAAGGAGGTAAATAAATGAACCTAATAACGGAGATGCATTATCGAGGAAAGGAAATTAACCTAGTATCAGAGATGTTCTAAGGAAGAAAGAAATGAACCTAGTATCAGAGATGCATTAAGGAGGTAAATAAATGAACCTAGTATCAGAGATGCATTATCAAGGAAAGGAAATGAACCCAGTATCACGGATGCATTAAGGAGGTAAATAAATGAACCTAGTATCAGAGATGTTCTAAGGAAGTAAATAAATGAACCTAGTATCTGAGATGCATTATCGAGGAAAGGAAATTGTAAATGTAAATGTAAATTTGTGTGTCTTGTAAAGCGCACTGCTACCCGGAGGCGTCCTGGCGCTATAGACCGCTGGGGAACCCGTCCTGGCTTTCCCTGTGAGATGTTCCCTCCTGGGTATCTCCAAGGTGAAACCAGGCATCCCCAGCGTTTGTGGGGGGCTGTTGTGGAGATGAGGCAAGCTAATGCCCAGAGTTGCCGAGTGTGATCCCTGGTTAGAGTAGGCACCGAGGCGAGAATTATCAAGTCCGCTGACCCTGGTTCACGACCCTGCCGCGTCGGGGATTGAACCCTGGTCCCGGGCCGTCCTCTGCTTCCGGGTCTGCCGCCCCTAACCAGTGAGCCACACCACTCCAGTAACCTAGTATCCGACATGCATTAAGGAGGAAAATAAATTAACCTAGTACAGAGATGCATTAAAGAGGAAAGTAAATGAACCTAGTATCAGAGATGCTTTAATAGTACCAAGGACCAAGGTCAACCTGTGCATGGTGCTCTGTGTCCATTTAGCAGAATGTGATAGCATCAGCCACACACGGATCCTTAAGCCCTTGAATACCCATGCCTGTATCACAGGAACTGTCTTCTCCTGGATCACCTACTATCTAGACACCCACAAACATTAGGCCACGCTTGTGAAGTTTCCAAAACTACTATCCTTAGTGAAGTGGAGCAAGGATCAGCCTTCTCCCCCGGCCTATTCTACATTTAAATGGGCCTCTTGGCTCGGATCATAGTGTGCTACAACATTGAATGCCATGTGTATTTTGAACTTTAGGTAAGATCTGGTGACCGGCAGTAGGTTGGTGTCTGCTTAGAAGAGATCTAAGACTGGTTGAACAGAAACATGCTATGCCTCAATGTCTCCCAGTCTGAGATTTTGCATTTGGACCCATGTGCTCTTAGCTGTCTTCTCAGTCAGCTAGCTTTTCTGGTGACACCACCTCAGCTCTCCGAGAAAGTGTGGCATCTTATGATCGCATTAATTTCTAACGTGTCGGTCGGCTCAACAACAGGCTAACAGGGTTTTTCATTAAGCACACCTACTCAGGGGTGGCATACCTCTGTTAACCCTTCCAAAGCGCATGTTATGCTGCAAGTTGTTGCTGCAGGAATTGTTGTGCTGGTTTATTGTAATATTGCTTGCACCTTTCTCCCAGCCAAAATGACCTGTAAGTTGCACAAGGCTCATGATGCCTGACTGATCCTGGACGGGCACAGTATTCTCAGCCCTCATACACTCAGGCCTCTGTCAGTAAAGCTATCCTTCAGGTTACAAAGACCTTGCTGGTCAGATACTCATTAGCTTGCACCTATCTTGCAGGTCCAGGTGTCCGTTAGCAGGCGTGTCCTTCAAATTACAGATTTCTTACATGCGCAGGCATTTGACCACTAGTCTATCCCTCATTATTACATGGAATGCATGAGCCTAAGAAGCATTATCGTTTCCTCTACAGTGCTTTTGCAGACTCAGGTTTCCAACAGCAACACTTTCCTTTAAGACACACTGACTGTCGAGGCTTCCAGCCGCAGCAAAGAGATGATGACAGCAGCGCTATCATTCAAGCAGCACAGATCTTCGCGACTTGGAGATCGGGTACTGACAGCAAAGCTATCCCTCAGGTTATGTTCAGGCTGGACTGTACTGTTCCCATGAGGCACACGGTCAAGACTGGTTTGCATATGGCTGGGTCCAAATTAGGGTAGCGTGGTGAGCAAAAAACGATGGATTAAACCCAGATCTTTGTGACTGGGGGTGAAGGTTTGCATTGTTCAGCATTCCATCCATCATTTGTACCTTTTGCTTCTGTGAACACCTACAGAATAACAGCACAAGCTTTAAATCATAATTTAAAAAAAGCAGTGAAGAACCTCTTGCTAATTATTTTTTGAATTAGTATTTTGTAAATCAGAGCTCTGAAATATTGTACTACTTCAGTGCGCTTGGTAAGGCGTTCAAGGATGTGAGCTGGAGTTTATTTTCCCATACAATATAAAACCCCCTTCAAAGTATTTAAATATTGATAATTACTAACATAATCATGCTAAAGTCAAATTGTGGATGTTTCTGTTCAACTAAATGTGGGAGTTGAAGTTCTAAAGCACAGAGGGCCAGATATTTATATATTTATTTGTTTTATTTTTATTGTTTTATATAGCTCAAACTTGACCCTGTGGGGTATCAGAGCGCTTCATATTACAACCTTATATACTGTTTCTATTGTACATTTCGCATGAAGGCTTTTACCGATTCAGAAACCGTAATATTAACTTCATTCAGTGACGAAGCATAGACTGCAAGTCTAGCGGATCCCATATTGCAAATTAGTTTGTTGACATCATTGATTATAAACCCATAAAAATATTGGGTGGGATGGGTCCTTGGCAAGAGATGTTCATGCGCGGATTAAGCACGGAGTTTATAGGTGAGGCTGCGAGATTGAACAGAAAAGGTTACGGGAGGAATTTTCTCATTAGAAATAACTTGGTTTCTTTCTTGAATCTTGTGGTGTATGCTAATCTTTTGATGCCTGGAGGTAGTGAGTACCCGATTCTCGGTGCCGCTCCAGAGAATGCTCTGTCATATGTATTTTTCTTCAGGAATATCAGTGGCTTCAGTAGTAGATCTCTGGCGCTCCTGGAAGATTTGATACCCCCTGAAATCACCAGTTTCTGAGGTAAATACCTTGGTGTATTGAGGTGTAACGCTATGTGTGTGATGCATGCTATTTTGAGTTGAATTCTGGCTTCGTATGGTTGCCAGTTCAGGGTCTTCAGGTGAGGAGAGATGTGGTCGAATTTTTTTGACCCTGTTATAAGCCTTGTTGATGCTTTTAGGCAGGCTTTTAGAGGACCAGTTGTAATCTTGGTAAGCCCAGAGAGTGTAGTGCATCCGTATTCAAACCTGGAGATTACTAATGCCTGGACTGTCATTTTGAGGTCTGCGGTTTCCATTAATGGTCTCAATTTCTTAATGTAATTCAAGTGAAAACGGGCATTCTTCGCTAACCAGTTGATGTGGGTTTGTATGTTCAGGCTCTTATCCATAGTAATTCCTAGTGATTTGGTTGAATCCACCATGTTCGGGTGCAGTTAAGTGCAATGATACAGCTGGTCCATTCTTTTACTGCGATCACATTTTTTGTGGGGGATATAAGGAGAAATTCTGTTTTTTGCTGATTTCTAGTTCACCATAGCATTGTTGCCTTGTTCATTGACTTGATCTCCTCCAACGATGAAACCTTTATGTAAATTTGAGTGTCATCAGCATACATGTGGAAAGAGATGTTGGCAAGGTGCAGTATCTCTGTAAGTGGTTCTATATATAGGTTGAATACTGATGGAGAGAGGTTTGAGCCGTGTGGAACTCTAATCTGAGTGGGGGAAGAAGCTGATAGGTTATGATTTACCAGAAATCTCTGTGTTCTGTTCCTCAAGAAGGACATGAACCATTAAAGAACTTTCCCTGAAAAGCCCAGCCTGGTTTCCAGATGATCTAGCAACAGCCCGTGGATGACTGTGTCGAATGCTGATGATAGGTCAAGAAGGATAAAAAGGCAGGTTTTGTTCTGGTCAAGGGTGAGTAATGCATTGTCTACTATATGTAGGATGTGCAGTTTCAGTACTATATTTAGGTCTAAATCCTGATTGGCAGATGTCCAGTAGATTGAATTTGGATATGTGTTGGCTTAGTTGTTGCTGCACACACTTTTCTATCACTTTTTCTAATATGGGGATGTTTGATACCGGCTGAAAATTGTTAGGGTCTGCAGGATTTTCTATTGTTTTTTTATAATGGGAATGACATTTTTAGACAATCTGGGAAACATCCCTGAGATGGGGAAGTATTGAATATCAATGTCTAGCTGGGGATGATGGAAAGGTCGATGGCCGACACAGGTTTTGCTGGAGTGAATCGTTGTAATGGTTGTTTAGTTTTATGGCCGACAAGGTTTTGAAGATGTCTTTGTGGCCTTATAATTTGAAGGTGGACCAGTGAGCTTCATTTTTGGGTACTGGCTGATGGAGTATTGTTGAATCGATTTGATGCGATGCCTCCAATGTAGCCGCTATTGTCATAAGCTCACTTTCTATGGTATTTGCCTTTGTTGTGAAGAAAGTAGAGAATTCTTTGCAGCTAATGTGAGATTTTGTTTCTTCTTGTGTGGTTTTGGCCAGTTTGTTCGAGTGCTGTTTCACTAGTTCGAAGAGCTTCCTAGATCTGTTTTTAGCATTCTCCAATTCCGTCCTGAAATATTCTTTTTTTGATTTAAGAATATTTTTATACATATGATTCGTTCTGTGAATTGGCAAACAGTCACAAACTGCTGACAAATTGCATAATCACAATTTTCCAATGTACAAAAGACATTTGGGGAGGTTTTTTACAAAGTGAATAATTTGCGAGTCTTTATTTTAGTGACTCAAAATAGAGATTCTCATTTTACAAATCTGTAATTGTGATTCACTATTCTTATGTTAAACTCATTTGCAAAATGACTATTTTACACATGGAATTTACCACTAACACAAGACAGGTTGTGACTATGTGCAACCAGTGCAAACTATAAAACCAGCCCCAGATTGCATCTGCAGCTTCTAAGATTGCAGATTTATATGCGATGGCAAGAAGATTGTGTAAACTGGCTGGTATGCAGAGGAGAAGGAGGGGACAAGAAAGGATTTTTTAGGATCAACAATCACTATTTATCATTAGACTGAATATAGAAGAAATTTATGCAAAGTACAAGCTAAGTAGTGCTGAAATCTTGGACCTCATAGCTGATTTAAAGCCACAGCTGGAGAGTAGTACTCTGCAAAGTAATTCAATCCCACCCATGTGCAGGTGTTTTGTTCTTTGCAGCTCTTACCAGAAGGTCGTTACCATGGTGTTATAGCTAATGTTTTGTGCATTTCTGGATGCAATGTTAATGTGATTAAATATACATATTTATTTTCCTAGTAATGCACAGGAATTACAAGATACTAAAACAGAGTTTCTAGGATTACCAATTCTCCACATGTTATTGGCTGTACAGGTGGTACACATGTGCTTATACGCCTACCACCTGACATTGAGTATTTATTTCACAATAGATAAAATACTCATTCAATAAACACACAAGTAGTGTGTGATACAAAAAAAACCACAATATGATTACTAAAATTGTATCACTATTTTCAGGCAGCAAAAGGGATCATTGTCAACTATAGTGGAATTTACACAAGGCTTGAAAGAGGAGATTTTGATGATGGATATTTATTGTGTAATTTATTTAAGGTATTGCACCTATTCAGTTCATATTTGACAACTGTTTGTTAATTTGCTTTTGTAGGCGATAGTGCCTATGCCTTACAGTATTGGATAATGACACCTTATCTATCCCCTTCACCCCGAAGAGAGTCTTGATGCAATGTTGCCCAAGAAGAACAAGAGGTGTGATCCTCTTACTGATCCTTACTGATTTTATTACTACTCATGATTTATTACCCCTTCACCAATCAGGATTCCGCACAGGCTTCTCCACAGAGACGACCTTGTTAGGCGTCACTGAGAACATCTGACTAATGCTGGACCGTGGAGAAACGGTAGCCTTGCTGTTACTCGACCTCAGTGCAGCATTTGATACTGTGTCACATACTGTACTTGAACAAACACTCCATTCCATTGGTATCAGGGGCGCAGCTTGTAATTGGATTAAATCCCTACTGGAACATCGCACTTTCCAAGTTTTCTCCCAATCCGCCTGCTCAGACACTATGACCCTTAAACATGGAGTACCTCAGGGCTCCATACTGAGCCCACTGCTTTTTAATATTTACATAAGCCCGCTGGCCAAAATGATAGAAGAGACTGGATTACTTATGTTCTCCTATGCTGACGATTCTCAGCTTATCTTCTCTCTATCATCCACCGAATCTAATAACATCTCGTCATTAAAACTCGGTCTAACCAATATCGCGGAGTGGATGAGAACATTTTTTCTCAAACTCAATGGTGAAAAGATCGAGCTACTTGTTCTGGGTAAGAACAAAGAGCTCTGGGGACCCCAACACTGGCCAGACGTGATGGGTACCCCCCGGTCCCAGTCAAATCAGCCCGCAACCTCGGGGTCATCATAGATGAATCGCTTAATCTCAATCAACAAGCTGCGAAGACGTCAGCTACATGCTTTGCGATTTTAAAGTGGTTGAAAAAAATCTGTTGGATGCTGCCCAAAAATACCCAGAAAACTGTCATCAACGCTCTAATAACCTCCAGACTTGATTATGCCAACGTGCTATACTTGCCAATAAGGCCACTACCCGACGATTACAGACAGTGCAAAATGCCGCCGCGAGATTACTGTGGAAAATTCCCATCTCCACACCTACCACCAAGTACATCCGCGAATTGCACTGGCTGAAAATCGAGAATCGGGTGAAATTTAAATCTTTATGCTTTATGCATAGGATCTCAACCAACAATGCACCCAAGTATCTACAAAATCTAATACATCCCTACCGCCCATCTCGAACCCTTCGTTCAGCCACAGCCAACCACATTGTGATTCCTAAAATCAGGCTGGCGCGAATGGGTGGAAAATCCTTCTCATATCTCGGACCCTCACTTTGGAACACTCTTCCGGTGACACTTTGGCAGGAAACCAACTACATGAAATTCAGGAAGGCCTTAAAAACCTGGTTGTTTAACATCTAGAACCTGAACCTATCAAAGCACTGGATCACTAGCGCCGGGAAACCCTTTGTTGGGTAGCTGTTTGCGCTATATAAATGAAATAAATAAATAAATAATTGAACGTACTTCTATGAAGTAGATTCAGATGTCTATATAATATTTAATATGTCAATATTCACCAGACACCTTCTGCAAAATGATAGCAACATGTGCAATTCTACACCTTATAGCTACAAGAAAAGACTATGAAGTAATGATGTGAGACTCAAAGTCTGATGAGGAAGATGAAGAGATGCCACACCTCAACCACATGAAGAGTTCATAGCAGTAGAAGGGTGAGTCAGATGTGCCACCGAAACCAATCATTATTTTTCTAGGTAAGTGTTGAAGTCAAAGATTTACCATGTAATAAAAAGAAAAGGTCTTTGAAGTATGTACACCATAACATTCCGTTATTTACAGGTATGGTAATGTATGTAAGGTAAGCAAATATGAACATTTTCTTATTGTTTCCCATGTTCAAAAAAAGTATACTTTTTTAAGGCATGTGTTTGCTTCGATCAGATGTTGTAGCTCCGACATTCTCACCAATGTCAATGCGACTCCTGCTGCTACGTAGACTCATACTATCAATTGCAGAATTTGTGCTGACACTGGACTGATCCTCATTCTTGGGTGCACCTACCTGTGTGCCACTTGCAATCTGTAATGTTTGCATAGTTTCTACGGCAATAGTTATGTCAATGAGGATTGAAATGACATTTCTGCTATAGTGCCCCATTTCAACTAGTAAACTCACAGTGAAGTGTGACAAAGTGACTGTGGCTTGGGTAAGACGATTAATTGATCGACTTAAGCCATCAATACGGGCTGATTAATCGTGTTCCCGTTGTCTTTGACTTAAGTTATCCTGTTGTAATTCCAAGCTTAAACCCTTAGTAGCATCAGTCAAAATATCATTTTTCTCATTCATAGATACCTGGTTTTCAGTAAGAGTATTTGCAATGTTTTTCAGCCTGATGTTATGCCTTTATCAATGGTATCCATTTCTGATTGACTAATGTTATTTTTTTTTTTTTAACTGGTGCTGAACTTTTGGCATTGATGCCTCTAATCCACCAAAGAACATTTACTACAATATTAACGTTAGCCAAATTGAGTTAGGGTTATGTGTTGGCAAGACGGCGACTGTGAGCTCCAAATCTTCCCTGCTGTCGTCTAGGTCTCACTACAGGTTCCTGTGTGACACTTTGGGGGGAGATTTAAAAAATCTCCACGCAGCGCAGAGTGAGATTGCGCTGCGTTGCGCAACAGGGAGGGAGTAGGAGACGCCATATTTTCAAAGATATGGCGATGTCCTCCCCTTTCACTTGCGCTGGCGCTGATTTCAGCTGCTGTGGGCCATGCACACACCTTAGCGCTGTAGCCCTAGGGCGTGTGCATGAGGGTAGCATAGGTTTTGTACAGGAAGGTTACCCTTCCTGTACAAAATACTATGCTAGGCACGATACAAAGCTTTTCCCACTTTGCATATGTGCTGTACAGTGCAGCACGTATACAAAGTCAGAAAAGGAAGGAGAAATGGAAGGATTTCTCCTTCCTTGCGCCTAGTTGACAAGGGCGCAGTTTTCTCATGCTAAACCCAAGCTACTGTTTTTAGTAGAGTGGGTTTAGCATGAGAAACCTTGGGTCATTGCATGGGAACGCCCATGCACCACCCTTGGCAAGCCCCCATGGTGCAAAGTAAAGCATAGCTGCACATAGTGCTGCTTCGCATAACATTTACATTATTTCCAGTTCTTAACAGGTTTAGCGCTGGAAAGTTAATTAGGAAAAACAGATTTTGAGCCATTTTGTGTTACTTTTGTGCTGTGAACACGGCACAAAATCTTAGAAAATCTCCCCCTTTGTGTGTCTCTGTAAACACCTTCTTCAAGTGACTGTGCACAGTGTTTAACTCAGAGACTCAAAGTTGCAGCATGGGGTGTAGTGTTCTGGTTGCCAATATCAATAGGATTTTATGGTTGCATGTAAAATGTATCAAGGCAATCACCTTCTGAAAGATCACTTCCTTGAGCAGGGATATATGTTTGAAAATGGAATAACAATTGTTAGACCTGGTTTCCTGGGCACCAAGGCACTCCGGGGATACTATGCTCCAATAGCATCAACAGGAGTGCTCCCTGCTGATGTCCTGGGGCCTCAGTACTAATGTGCCCAAAACGCCAAGTGCTCCTCTCCACCACTTGACCCTTCCAGGGTGCAAGACAGAGCAGTCCAAGACTCACTTAAGGAGGTGAAGTGGGTTTAAACATTCAGAATACAGTGCACACAGTACTCCCAGCTGATAAAATAAATGTCCAGTCACTGCTTTACTTTAAATAAAAGAAAAGTACTTTAATGCAGAAAAGAGAAATATACTACACATAAAACAAGGATAAACTGTGAAAACAAGATGTCTGCACAAACCTCTGGGTTAGTGTTCTGATCCAAAGCAGTATTATAGTGCCTAGATGCTAAGCACTACAAAAACACAGTTAACATGTAAACACACAATTAGCATTGCATATTACAGACCATGTTGCACAGAGTTGCTCTCATTCACTAGAGCCATGACACCAATCCTTGTATTGAAGTGAGGTAGTTTCAGCATTTGATTTGAAGACAAAGGTTCTTTTTCAGCCCTTAATCTGCCACCCAAAGAAACAGAAGTGTCCTCCAGTCCTGAGCGAGGACACCATTCTAGTTGTGTCAGGGATCCAATCACAGGTGCCTGATGTCTTGGCATAGTTTACTGGAGTTCCACTAGTCCACTAGCCACTGGCTAGTAGGAGGGTAGTGGCTGACCAGTACGCCCTGATACCCCCAGATGTCGCACAAGGTGGTTGTCTGTACCACAGGACACTTTTCTCCAGATACAGATTGTAACTGAAAGTACCACGCATGCTCCCACAGCACAGGGAAGGGGTCTTGGCAAAGTGATTTCACCTTCAATTACTGGGATCGAGCACAGTTTGCATTACACATAATAGCTCAACTCGCCATCCTTCCCCAGTGCACCCACAGGATCTCAAGCTAATGTGCCAGGTAGACAAAGGCAACAGGACCAAAGGCAAGGGAGACTGCACAGACCTGATCAGGAGGGTAGCTAGTAGTTCCCCCCTCCTTCGGTACAAAAGAATACAAGTATCTCTAACTATAGATCTATAGATTATTGCTGCCACCACTGTCAGTCTACCACAGCCTGGGTCGAGAGGGCAGTAACGACTCTCTGTGAAGGGTGGGCATGCGGGGTGCACTGTGCATGCTCCCCCTCTTGACCACAGAATCAAGCTCTTAGGCCTTAATGCATATAAACAGGGAGACCCTTAGTAGATAGGCATGATTGCCATGTTCACTGAGGTAGAGATTTAGAAAACATAGAGTGACTTTTAGGTGACTTGCCTGGAGATCAGCATAAGGCAGGGGCAGCACTCTCTACAGAGACATGCTGATTCCAACAAGAATTAATTCAACAAATATTTTTTTTATTGTCTACTTAACTATGGTTGCCAAGGTTTTTTGTTTGTTAGCTGTAATGAACCTTTTGAGCACAAACTGATGGCAATTTGTGTAAACTACATCTCCCATAATGAACTATGAAAGTACACAAAATGTTGATATGAACCTCCTTTACTGACTATAATTACTATTTAGAGACACTAGAACCCCTTGCATGCTGATGACAGCCCCCATCCGTCATGCACTACGGCGCTCGTGTGCTGATGACGGCTGGGGGCCGTCATAAACCCGCCCACTCGCGATTTTGCCGCACATGCGCAGAATCGCGGCCGCATGCAAGGGGTTAAAGTTTGGCTAAAGGTGTAACTGTTGTAATAACACAAATAAAAAGGATACAATTAGATAGCATTACAAATGTACACTTACCTTGAGAGGTTCCTGGAATGTTAAATGTGTCAAATGAACTAAATCCCCAAAAAGATTCAGGCTCCACAGATGTTTGCACCATTTCTTCTACTTCAGTTAGTGCGGAAGGCCAGGGGATCTCCTTCAGTTGCTCTTGTCTCACTTAGGCAGCTTGCCATCTTCTCTTTTGTCCTGGGTCTGAGATTATGCCATCTCTTTCATATTTCTTCGATGGATCTCTGTGTGACTCCAACTGAGTTTTTTCCTCCATTGCTTTTTAGATCGGTGTAAGGATGACTTACCAGTTTGGCATGGTGCCCAACACACTGTTCTGTCAAAATGTCAAGCTCTTTTTCAGAGATTTTTAGTTTTCCTTATCTGACCCCATCCTCCATCTCAGTGTCCCTTCTAAACATTTTGTAAAATGTTTTGGGTGGATGGCAAACACTCAGAGCGATTTAAGTTGGATACTGCTTTCAACTTCATGCATGACTCCTATCCCGTTTTGAAATGATTTACACTTCTTGGTTGTGAGGTCAGAAGCCAATGACAGAAGCGCCATTTGGTATTTGTAAACTGATTTGCAAATTAGAGACTCAGTACATGAAATTACCTAAATAGGTTACCGACAAAATCCCGAAGTGCATAAAATACTATTGCACATACCAAATTACAATTCCCCAAAAATCTTGAAGCTTGTACAGCTGGCTAAAAATTCCAAACAGTGAAATACTTCGGTAGACTGGAGAACAGTTACTTCTCCTGATCCTCTTCCTCCCAAGCTGTTAAATCAAAGATAGACAGTACTTTTGCCCTGGGGCTCTGGCATCATCTACTTTGTTTTCAGAAGCTGGTTGCTTGATTGTTTCCGCTGTCATTGCTTTCACTTTGCAACTGCACCTGGGCTGTGAAAACAGCCACAGACTTGAATAAGCTGTACTCATATCATTATGATCAAAGCTAATAGATAGATCTGGAGCCTAATGACCTGTTGGACACTCTTCTAAGGATGCTACAGGGCACAAAAGGGGTTACTAGACTCTCGGTTGAGTTTGTTTGCCTCTGGTTTCATCCTTACCTACAGGTTCTAAAAAAGCGCTACACCCACTGCAATGCCCTCTCGTAACTCCGTTATGTCTAAGGTAACAGTATTGGGATAGTCATTTATTAGGTACACGTGCAGTTCATGATTATCCACTGGATAGTTTGGAGATTAGTTAATTTTTTCTTCAAGCCTAAACAGTTTTTACCGGTAAGGGTTAGCGTTCCAATGGTAGATTCATTTTGGCACGATAAAGACACCACCTTTCAGTCTTTGTAGCTGCAGGGCCTGAGTTACTTGCTCAATGGAGATGTAGTCTGTGTGACACTGAATGTGGTCTGCAATCTTGCACCTTTGGAGTCTGCTCCAGTGATGCAAGACCATGGGCTGTGGTCTCACTCTTCATCCAGGCACCGGGATTTGAGGTGCTAATCTCTGGAAGTTCAAGCCTCCAGGTTAAGTGTAGATGGGTGCTTGTCTTCAGCAATTGTAGCCCCTGGGCTAAGGACCCGATTTCTGCTTTGGTAGTGAGGACAGCTACTCACGGGAATATATCTTCTTGGGTAGTGGCAAACACCTGTCCTTCATGCAAGCTGCGGGGGTACCAGACAGCACAATGTTGCTCAAATCCACCAGTATCCCCTCGGGGACCTGCCACATCCTCCATTATGCTCAACAACGCCATTCTAGGGTGTATTGCATAAGTAGCCTCACTACCTAGGCTAAAGTGGCTATGACACTGTTCCAATAGACGTGGATAACTGAACACGACCATGCAATGAGGAAAGCGTCACCACCTGGGATCACAGGCACCTACTACAGTTTGAGGAGGTGTGAGCCTCTGCCCTTCACAACCAGCTGGGAGTTATGTAGGCCTGCTGAAGAACTTTGAAATGAACAACCTGGAGCTGTGCCAAGATCCCCAGAGCCCCGGGGGGCATTCATGCATCCCTCCAATTGGCTTTGTCGAAGGTCCCATTTCTCCAGCAGTGTGCCCATCAAGCCCGAGGAATGTGACATTATGGCTTTGAAAATTTGGGAAATGCCACCCTTCCCCATAAGGCACTTAAGCAGGTGGCTGTCAAATGGACAATATTGGGAAATCCTTCAGCTCTCCTTTGTATTCCAGGAGTGCATGTTGTAAGTAGCGAAAATGCAGCGACACCGGAATGTGGAATTTCGCACAAAGGTGATCGCACTCCCAAACATCACCCAGGTGAGAGATCCCTATATGATCCCACCCCTGGAAGCCCTCCAGAGACACTACCTGCAACAGCCAACGGCCCACCCACAAGGGGGTCTCAAGCATGAGCTTACGATCCCACCTCATTCACTTCAGCACAGCCCTCCACACCCTGAAGAACACTTGAGTCATCTCTAGAAGGAAAGCAGGGATGGATGTCCTGTAAAGGATCCCCATCATTGGGTCCCATTTGTATTAGCATTTCTGGAAAAACGGTGAGAATTCACTCTCTAAGGTCCTGAAACCAGTTTTGAGTGATTCCTTTTCAAATGCCATTTTCTTATATTGCACACAGAATCTAGCTTGACTCCACAGCCTTTCTGCAAGGATTGACCCTCAAAGCAGGTACTGGCAAGACTGTCTCGAAGCTGGAGTGTCCAAAACATGAGCACAATGAAGTGTGAAGACTATGCTCCTGTCTGTTGTCAGCTAACCTGAAGTTTCAATCAGGGTTAGACAAAATGGAAGGCTCTGCCAAGAAACTTCCACACCTTAAACAATAGAATCTGCTGACTCACCCCATCTCCCTATCATCCACCAAATGGCAATGCTCAGAAACATCTCACCAACAATGTCTTGCTAAAAGGTCCTCATAGAAGATCTAAGGATAGCTACATTTCCATTTTCCCTTTCTTCAATGTCTTGGTTTCCACCCTCTAGCCACAGGAATGCAGCTATACAATTGGATGGTGTTTCGACACAGTAGCCACCTGGCATCCTATACCATGCTGAACCAGGCACCATCTAAAATGGATCCCAGCAAACATACTTATATTGCACACAGAATCTTGCTGTCACGTATGGCCTCACATGCACAAAGCACCCATGAACTCGACATGCACATAGAATGTCAGCATAAGGGTGTGGGTGCCATAATGAAGTGGGCATTTTTTACCTAGTGGTAAGGGGAGGCAACACTCATCTCTGGTAAAGAATAAACCTGTTCAGGACTATTTATTCATAAAATTAGTCCCATATCGACAAATGATGACACAATTGGTGCGCCCCTTCAGGTTCCAGAAATAGGTATGTAACTTGTCATTTCCATGGACAGGTAAAGGCCGCAGAATGCACACTAGATTAGTGGTCAGCTGGACCACCAAAAAAATGACAGTTACTGGTTTCACATGCAGTGGGGTCTCTCAGGGCAGAGGTGCATTCCCGCACTGAAGTCATCTGCATGGTTTGATAAAGGTGTCCTTTTAATTTTGTCAGCCTGCCCTATGATGTCTCCCAGTGGACTTCGCAATCTGCCAGTACTTTGGATGTGTACCGCATTTTAGTCGAGTCACTCCACCTAGGGCTTAGGCTGTGCTGAAAGTGAGTATTGTTTCCAGGGGAAAAAAGATACTTCAGGCATTCGTTTCTTAATTGAAACTATTTCCAGGTTGTTAGCAATAACCCTACCCAGCAGCAGCTCCATATATAGTTCAAGAGAGTAAGTAACAAACTATCCCAGTAGACCAGACGTTAATAGTCAACTCTCCAGATCCCAGACTCAAAACACAATATTTAAAACACATTCTCTTTTTTGTCAATCTGAACCATGAACACCCATAGCCAGTACATTCCCTTCATGATCAAGACCCCACACACATAATCCTAGCCCACACAAATGCACACTTACATACATGCACGCACAACCACACATACAGAACTGTCCCCACACACATGCCCACCACAGCGATGCATTGGTGTTTCAACCACATGGCAAGCCTGCTGTGGGAAGAAAGGCGCTGGAAGGGCGATGCATGAATTTCGAGTCTTTAATGCAGCCAAACCACCTCCAAGGGTCCACAACTGGAATTGGCACCACTTGGCAGGTCAGAACTCTCAGTAGAAGAGTGCAGAGCGGCTGCAGATGAAGTCTTTGATGGCCCTGAGACGTCTTAATAGGAGGCAAGCACACACAAGCCCCAGAAGAATCTTCTCAACAGGATACCAAAGCAAAAGTCCAGTCCTTTTCCTCTCCAAGACAGAAGCAGCAACCGCAGGCCAACCCAGGAAAGCAACACAGCAAAGTAGCAGTAATCCCCCTGACAGCTCTCCAGCTCTTCCTCTGGCAGAGTCTCCTCTTGATCCAGAAGTATTCTAAAAATATGGGGTTACTAGTCCAATACTTATACCCCTTTCTGTCTTTGAAGTAGGCATACTTCAAAGGATAGTGTTTGTAGTACACAGATCCTGCTTTGCCCTGGCCTAGCTCCAGACACACTACAGGGGGGTGGATATAGCTTTGTGTGAGTACAGGCACAGCCCTATTCAGATGTCAGTGACTACTCCTCCCACCACTCTAGCTCATGAAGACCCATCAGCCCGGTGATGGGTAATCAGGAAATTAAGGGCACCCCTTAGCTCCCTTTGTGTGACTGTCTACAGTAAATGCAAAAACAGCCCATCTGTCAGTCTAAACCAGATGTGGATTTCACAGGCAGGAAGACACACTAGATGGTAAAGCAAGAAAATGGCAACTTTTTAAAAGTGGAATTTTCTACCACACAATTTTAAAAACCACCTTCACAGAAAGATGAGTTTTTAAATCCTGCGTTCAGGCAGCCCAAACTCCAAATCTCAATCTCTTCTTGTTAGAAATGGGAGTCTCTAGTTGACAAGGGCTTGCACCTTTGTTGAAGTAGAGACCGTTCTTCCTAGTCAGGATACGGGAGTTACACTCCTAAAATAACCACTAAAAAGTAGCTCTCCCGCCTAGGGAGAGGGCGCCCCTGTGCACAACTGTAGGTGGACCAAAAGGTCTGGTTCAATTAATCCAATGATCAAAATGAGAGTGTTCACAATGGAGATTTTTTCATCTTTCCAGTTTTATTGGAATATTTTGTTTTAGGTGCTTTCACTTGTATGAAGCATAGCAAGCTTGGTAATCCAAAACAACATGCATGATTCAAGGTATGTTCATAATCACACAGCCCAATGCATTTCGGGCGGAGCCCGTCGTCAGGGGGTTACTCTACAACAACAAAAAACAGAATGGCTCGCTATAATTACATTGTAAAAGAATAATAACACATTACAAAAAGAAAGAACACGCGGTGCAAGCAACATAGTGAGATGTGGTTGAGCAAAGAAAAAAGAATAAAGAATGGGGGTGTCTGAATTCCGATCTGAAAAGCGAGATGCCTGAAGTGGGTAAACCAAGTGAAGAAATAAACCCTGTGCTTTTTAAAAAAATGACAGCCTTCACCAGGACGCAATCATATTAAAAAACGGAGCTACACCGTGTCTGAGACCCGACTGGGTTTCCCCCGTGAGTACAATGCCAGATAGTAAACACGCGAATAGGACGTGATAGCGGAGCGTCCCAGAACTGGGTACTTACTCGTGTGAAAATCGTCAGCGGACTCAGCGGAGTTCCGTGAAGTTGACGAGGCAGCGTGCGAAGTTAGAAGTTCAAGTAGCAAGTGGTAAACAGTGAGAAAGGACTGAAGTAAGGTGAAACGGCCCGAAGGGTCAGGATAGGAAAATCGCGTGAGCGCCATCTTGTAAAGGACAAAGTCAACAACGAAAAACTAAATGCAAAATAGATACATGAGAAAACGCATGAAAAATAATGTATACATGAAAACGAAAACACACAATTATAGGTAGCACAAGAATTCAATACGGTCATTAAGCCCCAAGGGCGCCATCGTGGACAAATAACGGATCCAGAAATTTTCCCTTTTAAGTAGCAGGTTCTTATTGTTCAAGGTGATGGGTACTTGTTCAAGTATCTGGTATTTTAGTTGGGCTACTGAATGTCTGTTTTCCAGAAAGTGGGTGGCTACTGTAGATTTTAGATTCCCAGTACTAATATTGCTCTTGTGTTCTAAGATCCTGGTGCGGATCTTGCGTTCCGTGTGGCCCACATAGCATTTGCCACAAGGGCATTTCAAAACATATATAACATTCTTACTGTTACATGTGGCGTTGACTCTCAATTTTATGGTATTGCCTTTCATGGGGTGGTTAATCAGGTTCCCTGGGATACAGTTATTGCAATTGCTGCAATTGTGGCAGGGTTTAAGACCAGTGTATGTGACGTTAGGCTTGGGTGCACTGGTGTTGTTCAACAGCTCTTTTAGATTCTTGCCCCTGGTGAATGCAAAGATAGGCGTTTCTGTAAATAAACCCTTGAAATCTGCTTCCATTGTTAAGATGGGCCAATGTTTGCGGATGATTTTTTGAAATTGTGCAGATGCTTTAGAGTGCTTGGATACGACCACTAACCGGTCGGAAGGTGTCTTCTGTTTAGGAAGCAGCAAAGAGGCTCTGGTGCATTTGTCACTTCTCTGCATAGCCAAGTCTAGTATTGGGGTAGGATATCCCCGAGCTCTCAATCGTTCCAAGACTGTTCGGATTTGAACTTTGCTTTCCTCAGGTTTAGAAACTATTCTTTTGACCCGCAGGATCTGGGCATAAGGTAGATTGTTTTTTAATCCCATGCGATGGAAGCTCTGATAGTGTAATGTCGAGTTTCTATCCGTAGGTTTCCTGAAGATGGAGGTGGACCAGTCACCCGGTTCTCTTGATATTTTTACGTCCAAATAATGGACGCAGGATGTGCTGTAATCCCATGTAAATTGTATCCTTTGTGTGACCTGGTTCCAGGTGTTGAGAAATGTGACCAGAGTTTCAGCAGTACCAGACCATAAAAGAAAAATGTCATCAATGTACCGGAGATATAACCGGCCGTATTCTTGCCAATCAGTTTTGTTTAGGATGTGGGTTTCTTCGAATATTCGCATGAAAATATTGGCGTAGCAAGGAGCTGCCGAATTTCCCATGGCCGTGCCATTGAGCTGTAGGAACCATTTGTCAAAGATGGTGAAGTAGCTGTGGTACAATGTGAATAAGGTGAGTTCCATCAGAAATATTTTTAGATCTTGGTCAATGTCTGATTGATTTGACAAAAAACAACCTAGGCAACCTGTATGGTGTGATCACAGACAAATGGCTACAAGAGGTTAGAAAAATATATATGTTGTTTTATTCTCAGGTTATATTTAAAAAGTGCATAACATATAATACAGTAGACAATAGACATGAATCAACATATAAGTAAAAATTCAATAAGTTTATACATTGGTAACAAAATACATGAAAGTTGTATTAAAAAGAAAAAGCATATAAAAAGTGGCCGATAGGGTCTCTACGCGCGTTTCGGCGAACCAGCGCCTTCTTCTGGAGTAGCCACACAAAGCTCTAAAACATTTTAGAAAAACATTGCATTAGTAACACATCCTTAAAGCAATATATATAAACACACATAACAATTTATATATTAACATTGTAGCCAGTTAGTCCTGTATGCAGATAATCTAATTTATATCTTTTCATTTCCCAGTGGGGTTCATAGGTCCAATCAGACACAGATGTATATTGACAAGTAACAGTTTAGGATGGAATAGTAAATGAGCGTATGGATATTTATAGGATATAGTGCTTCCATACTACTACTTCAAACTAGAAAGTCACCTGGATACTAATAGTATTTCAACATATCCATTTTATTATCAGGGGATATCTAATTTTGACATTTCATGTTGTTTCTATTCAATTTTTAACATCGCTAGCATACTTCAGTCCTGTAGCTTTTTATGTTATGTACTGAATATTCAATAGGATGACCATAGAAAGTTGGTACTCACAGATAGATTTCAGATTTTCACATTGATAATTTTTGAGACGTATAGCTGATGGTTATAGGTATTTTCTAACTAGTTCGGGTAAGATGAGAAAACTTAGTTTCTACACTTAACCCAGCGAGACTGTGATTACGAAATGTGGTTGAACTTATTATTCTGATTTCTCCCGTCTTGTGTCACATCCAACAGGCAGGGAGATCTTTTAACTATTTCGGGAATTGCAACTTAGCGGATATTAAAAATACACCCTTAACATCCTTCTGGCAGGCGGGAATACAAAATTCGTATTATCTGATATAAGGTAATCTTAAGAACAAATTCCTAAATAGACCGTACTTATTGAAATTGGCAAAATATACTAAAAAAGAATGCTATCTTTTTCTTTCTTCTGTTTTGAATAAAAGCATCAAGAACAGACCTACTAGTTAGAAAATCCCCTGATAATAAAATGGATATGTTGAAATACTATTAGTATCCAGGTGACTTTCTAGTTTGAAGTAGTAGTATGGAAGCACTATATCCTATAAATATCCATACGCTCATTTACTATTCCATCCTAAACTGTTACTTGTCAATATACATCTGTGTCTGATTGGACCTATGAACCCCACTGGGAAATGAAAAGATATAAATTAGATTATCTGCATACAGGACTAACTGGCTACAATGTTAATATATAAATTGTTATGTGTGTTTATATATATTGCTTTAAGGATGTGTTACTAATGCAATGTTTTTCTAAAATGTTTTAGAGCTTTGTGTGGCTACTCCAGAAGAAGGCGCTGGTTCGCCGAAACGCGCGTAGAGACCCTATCGGCCACTTTTTATATGCTTTTTCTTTTTAATACAACTTTCATGTATTTTGTTACCAATGTATAAACTTATTGAATTTTTACTTATATGATGATTCATGTCTATTGTCTACTGTATTATATGTTATGCACTTTTTAAATATAACCTGAGAATAAAACAACATATATATTTTTCTAACCTCTTGTAGCCATTTGTCTGTGATCACACCATACAGGTTGCCTAGGTTGTTTTTTGTCAAATGTTTCGTTTTCCCTGGCCTAGGAACTTCTTTGTATCCGAAACCACAGGGGGTCCTTGTTAAATACTCAAAACAATGTCTGATTGAGCCAATGTATTTTCGACAGCTTCTATCCCTTCGTCATGTGGGATTGAAGTGTATAGGGAACTGACATCCACAGTACACATGATGAGGTTGGAATCTTTGAGTTGATTCATGATAGGTTCCAATTTAAGTAAAAAATCAGTGGTATCTTTTACAAAAGAGGCTGATGTGGAAACAAATGGTTGGAAATATTTATCCAAGAATTTCCCTACATTCTCATGGATGCTTGTTCTTGTCGACACAATGGGTCGAAAGGGAGGGTTAGTTGGATGTTTATGGAGTTTAGGCAACATGTACAATGTCGGAGGTTTGGGATTGATGGGTGTGAGATACCTCTTCGTTCTCTCATTGATGGTCCCGTTGTCGAAGGCTTGATTGATGATGGTAATCAAATCATTGGTGTATTCCCGGGTGGGATCCCCCGGGAGTATGCCATAAGTGTTGGTGTCTCCAATGTGTTCAGTAACTTTTTTATCATAGAAGGAGGTGTCCATGATTACCAGAGCACCTCCTTTGTCTGCATTGTGACAAATGATGTTGGGATTGTCCGCGATTTTTTGTAAAATGTTTTTCTCCTTACGTGTGAGGTTGCCACGTGTAGCTGGTTGTAGAAAAGGAAGGTTCAATATGTCTTGTTTAACCAGGTTCTCGAAGGCATCAATGATTTTATGGCTTTGTGGAGCCAAAAAGGTACTGTGGGGTCATAGGCCTCTGAGCATATCTTCCTCTTGGATGGTGTTGGGACAGATGTTTTGGAAGTAGTGTTTTAATCGGATGTTACGGATCAATTTGAATGTGCTCACTTCGAGTTCCAAGGTATTGGTGCCTGTGGTGGGAACGAATGATTGTCCCTTCTGTAGTATATTAATTTCTTCATTAGACATGGTTACTGAAGAAATATTGATAACCAGATTCTCGTCGGTGGTCAACGTCTTGCTTTTGGCTTCTTGTTTTTTGGAGGTGGAGTTTTTTCTCGTTCCTCGGCGGGTTTTTCCCCCCCCCCGGGATCTTTTTGTAGGTTGGTGCCTGGCTCTAAAAAAGGAACCGCAGGATTAGTGGAGGTGCTTGGAGTTTGAGTATCCAAGCACTCTAAAGCATCTGCACAATTTCAAAAAATCATCCGCAAACATTGGCCCATCTTAACAATGGAAGCAGATTTCAAGGGTTTATTTACAGAAACGCCTATCTTTGCATTCACCAGGGGCAAGAATCTAAAAGAGCTGTTGAACAACACCAGTGCACCCAAGCCTAACGTCACATACACTGGTCTTAAACCCTGCCACAATTGCAGCAATTGCAATAACTGTATCCCAGGGAACCTGATTAACCACCCCATGAAAGGCAATACCATAAAATTGAGAGTCAACGCCACATGTAACAGTAAGAATGTTATATATGTTTTGAAATGCCCTTGTGGCAAATGCTATGTGGGCCACACGGAACGCAAGATCCGCACCAGGATCTTAGAACACAAGAGCAATATTCGTACTGGGAATCTAAAATCTACAGTAGCCACCCACTTTCTGGAAAACAGACATTCAGTAGCCCAACTAAAATACCAGATACTTGAACAAGTACCCATCACCTTGAACAATAAGAACCTGCTACTTAAAAGGGAAAATTTCTGGATCCGTTATTTGTCCACGATGGCGCCCTTGGGGCTTAATGACCGTATTGAATTCTTGTGCTACCTATAATTGTGTGTTTTCGTTTTCATGTATACATTATTTTTCATGCGTTTTCTCATGTATCTATTTTGCATTTAGTTTTTCGTTGTTGACTTTGTCCTTTACAAGATGGCGCTCACGCGATTTTCCTATCCTGACCCTTCGGGCCGTTTCACCTTACTTCAGTCCTTTCTCACTGTTTACCACTTGCTACTTGAACTTCTAACTTCGCACGCTGCCTCGTCAACTTCACGGAACTCCGCTGAGTCCGCTGACGATTTTCACACGAGTAAGTACCCAGTTCTGGGACGCTCCGCTATCACGTCCTATTCGCGTGTTTACTATCTGGCATTGTACTCACGGGGGAAACCCAGTCGGGTCTCAGACACGGTGTAGCTCCGTTTTTTAATATGATTGCGTCCTGGTGAAGGCTGTCATTTTTTTAAAAAGCACAGGGTTTATTTCTTCACTTGGTTTACCCACTTCAGGCATCTCGCTTTTCAGATCGGAATTCAGACACCCCCATTCTTTATTCTTTTTTCTTTGCTCAACCACATCTCACTATGTTGCTTGCACCGCGTGTTCTTTCTTTTTGTAATGTGTTATTATTCTTTTACAATGTAATTATAGCGAGCCATTCTGTTTTTTGTTGTTGTAGAGTAACCCCCTGACGACGGGCTCCGCCCGAAATGCATTGGGCTGTGTGATTATGAACATACCTTGAATCATGCATGTTGTTTTGGATTACCAAGCTTGCTATGCTTCATACAAGTGAAAGCACCTAAAACAAAATATTCCAATAAAACTGGAAAGATGAAAAAATCTCCGTTGTGAACACTCTCATTTTGATCATTGGATTAATTGAACCAGACCTTCTGGTCCACCTACAGTTGTGCACAGGGGCGCCCTCTCCCTAGGCGGGAGAGCTACTTTTTAGTGTTTACTTTTCAACACTGACTGGCCAGACAGTGTTTCCCCGATGCACACTACAACCTTTTAATAATTATACCATCTTGGATTACATCAGCTGTGCGAGTTCCTTTCTATTAATACACTCCTAAAATAACCCCTGCTCACCCCCTTGGTAGCTTGGCACGAGCAGTCAGGCTTATCTTAGTGGCAGTGTGTAAAGCATTTGCACATAACCAATAGTAATACAGTATAAGCACTACAAAAGGACACCACACAAGTTTAGAAAAATATCCAATAATACGTTGAAAACGCAGTTCATACAAGTCGGTAGCCCAGTCCGAGCCTACCCCGATGCTGAAAACAACAGAGTCTCGCAGTTCCAGCTGACCGCGATGGTAGGGGCCAGCAACAGCGTGAACAGACTCGTTAACAGCACCTTTCTTAGTGTGGCTCACGCCGCGGTGCAAGTCGGTCTTGGCATCCATCGGGGTTGCGATGCAAAGTGGAAGCGGTGCACGGTGCTGTGTCCTCTTGATGCGGTGCGAGCAGCGGCTCGGTGACGATGGTCCAGACGGCGTCGGTGATACCAAGGTTTGTGGTGCAGGGCAAGATGGTGCTCGATGCGGTGCTGGCAGGTTGCGGTGTAGGTGACAGAGCCAGTCGTGGCGTCCGTCGAGGTTACGGTGCAAAGTGGAAGCGGTGTAGGACGTGCGGTCCTCTCGATGCGGTCCAGGCAGCACATCCGTGACAATCGTGCAGACGGCGTCAGTGAGACCAAGGCATGCGGTGCAGGGCGAGATGGTGCTCGATGTGGTGCTGGCAGGTTGCAGTGCAAGCAACAGAGCCGGTTGGCGGGAATGGGTGCTGGCCGAGCCAGACAGCTGTGCATGACGAGGCGGTCATGGGTGTCGAGCCAGCGGCGACCATGTCAGTGAGACTAGGCCAGCAAAGTGAAGCGAGGCGGTGCGGGCTGCGGTGCCTCTTGATGCAGTGTAGGCAGCGGAACAGTGACGATCGTGCAGACATCATCAGTAAGACCAAGGCTTTTGGTGCAGGGTGAGGCAGTGCGTCCTGTGGTGCCTTCAGGACACAAGGCCAGCGATGGAGTTGGATGACGGAGTCGGTCTCTGTTCCCTCTTCTCTGTGGCAACTGAAACAGTGGTTCCAGGAGCGGTACCCAGAGGTTGGTGAAGTCTTTGCAGTCCCTGGGACTTCTTAACAGGAGGCCAGCTCAGTTTCAGACCCTTGGAGATACTCAGCACAAGTAGAGAAACCTCAGTACAGTCCTTTCCCTGCCCAAGGCAGGAGCAGCAGCTGCAGGCCAACCCAACAAAGCAACAACACAGCAGAGGGGCAGTACTCCTCCTGGCAGCTCTACTAGCTCTTCTTCTTGGCAGGTTCCTTGATTCCAGCGAGTTCTAAAGTCTTGGGGTCTGGGCCCCAATATTTATACCAGCAATTCCTTTATCCTCTGAAGGCAGAGGGCGTGGACCTAGTTCAAACCAGTTTGAGGTGCATTCTACCAGTGTGCACCTTCTTCCTTTGTCAGTGTGGGCCATGGTCCTCAGACGCACCACAGGAGGTGGAGCCATGTTGGACTTGGCACTCTCTGCAGGGTCATCCCTGAACTTTTTGCCTTCCTCCAATATTCTCTCTTATCTGTTTTTATTGGCTTAATGACTCTGGGCACTTTACCACTGCTGACCAGTGCTAAAGTGCACATGCTCTCCCTGTATAAAATGTATACATTGATTGGTTTCCATGATTGGCTTATTTGGTTTACTGTCAGTCCCCAGTAAAGTGCACCAGGAGTGCCAGGCGTGTAAATACAAATGCTGCTGGTGGGCTTGCAGCACTGGTTGTGCCACACACAGAAGCGGCCTAGTAAAATGTGTCTAAGGTTTGCAGAACCTGCGTGCAGTCTGGTACTGTCATGCTGACTAGTCAAGGGCCCCCCCTTGACAGTCCCTAAACCTTACCTTAACTTCATATTAGTCACCCCTTTGGTAGGCCCGAGTGCATTGTAAGCATAAGGTAGGACAAGCCCTGATGTGTGTGTGGCATGTCCTAATAGTGAATTACAGCCATTTTCGTTTTTCACTATTGTAAGGCTACCTGTTCTCATAGGCCAGAATGGGCTGCTGGAACTATTACACTCTATATTCCCAGCAGGCTCAGGGAACATGGTAGAAAGTCAAGTATAGTATGCCTGAACTCAGAATAATAAAATACTTCTTTTAGTAAAGTTTATTTTAATATCCTGTGTTTGCAAATGCTACTTTTAAAAAGTTAGCATTTGCTTGCCTGCCCATTTCAGCCCGCCTCTGCTAGGATGTGTATCTGCTGTCTGGTTTCTGTGAGTGACAGGGCTGGGGAATTCCAGGGGACAGTCTGGGCTGCCAGGTGGTGAATAGAGGGATTACCCCCAGGATAGGTGAGAGGAGTGGCCCTTGACCCTGAAAGAAGAAGTAGAGTCACCACAACAAAGTGTTTCAAAACTGGGCTGAACCAGGCTAAGGCCCCCTGGCCTGCAAAGACAAAAGAAACTGTGTATAAAAGAAGGAGCCCTGCTCCTAAACAGGAGATCCTGTCTACGCCAAGAAGAAACTCTGCCCGACAAAATACTAAAGAAAGGCTTTTTATTTCAACTTGTTCAGAACTCCGAAATCGATCTCCAAGGGCTTGGACCTGAGCTTGCCCCCTGACCTGAGCCTCGGGACCATTGGGCCCATCCTGCCTTTGCCCTTCTGCTGCTGAGTTGTTGTGTTTTCCTCCCTCGCCGGAACGGTGATTTCTGGTGCCCTCGCCCCC
This sequence comes from Lissotriton vulgaris, assembly GCF_964263255.1. Taxonomy (NCBI): domain Eukaryota; kingdom Metazoa; phylum Chordata; class Amphibia; order Caudata; family Salamandridae; genus Lissotriton; species Lissotriton vulgaris. Next base: position 289,882,091 of record NC_141695.1, read on the forward strand.
TCCTAGGCCCGTGACACCCCGGAGCCTGGCCACCCCTGCCCGCTGAGAGCCCCGGTCGAGTTCGAGTCGCTCTCTCCACACTGTGCCGGGCCGCCCGCTCCCCTGTCACCTCGCCTGCAAGTGGAGCGCGCTGTGAGCACCTCACCCCTCCCGCCGGAATTGGATCGGAGCGCATTCCAAAGCCCCAGACGGGCCGTACATTTAAAACGTACTCGGCCGCCCCGCTCTGCCCTCCTGCGTCCTAAAGGGCCGCGCCGCACCCTGACGAGCCTCTCGTACGATCCGTGCTAAGAGGCCCCGTTCAGCGCCTGCCTGCCCGGAAAACACTACGCCGCAGCTGATCAAAAGGTACGTTTTCACCCCCAATGCGTACTGAAGAAGAAAGAGTCATCCACCAGAGGAGTACGCCTCGAACCTACATGGTTCGCAGCGTCTAAGTACTAAACAAAGGTACTGTACCATTCAAGCTCAAGCAGGAGTTCGCATTGGACTCGGGTCCACAACGTTTCTTTTCCCCGCATTGTTAAAATACAAATTGCTGAGAGCGAGTCAAACTGCAACGTTGCGTCTCGTACCACCTGCTAAACATAACCACCTCCTTGTGCGCATTGTGCTGTGCGTCGTGCCCCGGACAGGAGAGTCCACGAGGCACGTAGCCTTTTGAGAGCCTTTGTTTGTTCACGGAGTACGAGTCGCACAGGTGTGCTACGACTCGTACCCCTGGGTAAAACCAGCCATGCCGTACGCACCGTACCGCGAGGCTCGTGAGCATCGGGAGGGTCTGTCCTTTTTCAACCGCACAAAGCACACGAGGTGTATAGCAGCGCTACGAAGCCCACCACAGTGAAAAACATTGCCAAGTAGAACTGAGCCTTGCCTTAAAGATTGTGGAATCTTTTTAAAAGCTACTTGGACTGTTTTAAAAGCTAAGTGAACTTGCAAGTGAAACCTCCTGAAGAACTTTAAAGAATCCTTTTGATACCAAAGTATTGTGGCCCCATTTAACGTTATATTGGTCTTGTATTAAGCCTGCAATTATCTACTGCCATATTTTTTTTATAAAGAAGACGTATTTTTACATAACTACGCCTGGTGTCCATTTGTGGTGGGTCTGTATATTGTTGTATGTGGTCATAAATGCTTAACTAAATGACGCCCTGGGATTAGCCTTGTCTGCTTGCGCCACACTACCTAGAGGGTGAGATGGGGTTATTCTAGAGGTTGATCCTCTTATCCTGACTAGAGGAGAGGGTCCCTGCTTGTCACAAGTCCTTACCTGTGCCAACCAGAGACCCCTAAATCTAACGAGCCAACATTGTGGAAGGCAAGCCCAGCCCTATTCAGACCCAGGTTCTACTCCTCCCACCCATCTATGTGTAGATGTGCCTATTCAGTCCTGTGCTGACTCACCCTATCTCCTGGAGTCTCCACCAGCCCCTGTCACTTACAAACCAGACAGACAATACACAAGCTAGCAGAGGCAGGCTGGATGGTTAGGTCAGAAAATACCATTCTTTCTAAAAGTGGTATTTTCAAACACAGAATGTTAAAACCAACTTCACTAAAAGATAAATGTTATCATTCTGGCATACTAAAATCGAATTTCACCATGTTCCCTGAGTCAGTTAGGATTATAGGATGTTAATAATCAAACTGCCAACTCTTGCCTATGGGGAACAGGTAGCTTACAATAGTGAAAAACAAAGTAGGCTGTAATTCACTATCAGGACATGCCACACATACACCAGCAAAAAGAAGGGTGTGAAACCCAATATACCCTTGCGGGCTTGGGCAAAATTAGAAATTTGTAAAAGTTGCCAGCAAGGGATTTTGCTTTAGAATGCAAATGGCAGATAACATTGTTGTCTATAGTTTATCTGTTCCAACCCAATTGGTATCTGAGCATTTTCAAATTTGAGTCTAACAATTTGACAGAAAAAACTATTAATAAGATAAAAGCAACACGGGAAAACTTTTTTTATCAAAAATATCTTTTATATATTTTTCAAGCAGAAATTATTAGGGTACATTTTAACAGTGGAAACTGTTCATAATGCTTTCAAATGAACAAGCACTTAAGAAATTATTCATACAATGCATTTGAATAAAAGTCCAAACCAATGCATACAGAAGACAAATGACTCTTATTTAACATAAAGTAAAGGTCACTTGTGTAGAGAAAAGCAGATGAAGTAATGGACTTAGTGGTAGACATAATGTAATCCATTACTTGTATTTTCCAACAATTTTGAATCTTCATTTTCATATAAAAGAACCCGTGTGCAATTAAAAATCAAAATATCTCTATTAGTCTTGTGTTCTATATACTTAATTATGTAAACAATCAGAACTTGTCATTTTTGAATAGGTTACTGCGTGACCTATAAAGTGATTCAATCATATCAGACAGATTAAGTCATGTTGAAAAAATTGTGTGATTAGTCAGCTTACTTTATCGCATCTATCCTGTCGTGACTTCAGGATCAGTATGAGCTTAATAGACTCTTTACATTAGTCTTGTTAACCTGAAGTGGGATTACATTATGTCTTTTTAGGGGGTCACATCTATATGCGTTTACTTTTTGTCCTGAGGAAGGTATGAAGGAGTTATACCATATAAGACCAAAACGTCAACCACTAAGTCCATTACTTCATCTGCTTTTCACTATACAAGTGACCTTTACTTTATGTTAAATAAGAGTAATTTGTCTTCTTGTAGTGTAGTTCCTATTTTCCCAATAGGCCCTGCGCATTGGAATAACATAAACAGTAGTATCGACGCAGAAGTGCAGATCTTCCAGGCCTCCACTGACTATGCTAAACTTAATTGGGTTTGTTACCAACTAGCTCAGAGGTCACTGGAAACTTTCTTGACTGAATAGGAAGTGATCAGCTTCCCTGGTACAGACAAGAAGGGATTCAGTTTTCCAACAACCGTGCAACATGACAACTTTGCTCCTCAGATAAGAGTCAATCTCTAGGGTCGTGTGAAACAATAGACAGTTATTTTACTCAGTCAGTGGTTGTGCAGTTTACTTTCACAATATGTAGAGAATAGAGAGACGGGCGTTGTCAATAAAGGGTAACATTTATTAAACAGTCTTTCTTCTCGTACAAGAGAAATGAATTGCCACAATTGCAAGACTTGTTATTATAAAAAGTACATACAGTAAGATAAGTATTGCGAAATAATACTGTAAAAGCATTGATATGGTTTCTTAGCCATACAATGGTTTAAAATGAATAAAACATATATACATTCATATATACATTAGGCTAAAATACTCAACTGGTGCTTCTAACTACGCCTACCCCAGTATACCTGACCTAAGCCTAATACTTGGGAGGGGAGTAAGTAAGTAGCTTTAAGTTAAGTTGCTTTTGCCAAGGTTTGCTTCAAGAATTCTCTCTAAGGGTTTAGTCAACACCATACCTCTGGAATAGAATGATGGAGGTCTGGTATCTCCTTCAGGGGGTCGATATCCCAGTCACCCGCAAGGGTAGACTAGAAACGCCGGAGCTGGATTTCTCTGCAGGAGAAAATACAGCGTCTCTCTCAGCGCGTCGAGGAGGAGGAGGAGGGGCAGCGTCCGCGGGCAGCTTGCATTTGCTGGGCTCTTGCAGGGGGATGGCTGTTCAGCTCCTAAGTTCACCACACCATCGTTCGCTAGTTAGCAGCGATAGCAGTAGCGATAGCAGCTATGGTATCATCAGCATAACAGCAGCTTCTTCAGCAGCGATGGCATTGAGGCAGCTAGCAGCGTTTGCTTAAGGCAACGTTGGTAATATTTATACCTGAAAGGTGCCTTGTTTGACGTGAGTTTTTGGACATAAGACGTCAATAAAGATGTCACTAGGAAGTGATCGTCTATCAGTGCTCATTAGAGTTCTATTACTAATCAAAACATAACAAAGCGGGGATTTCCAGGTTTGCTGAGTTTTTATCTTGTTGAAGAACTCGGAGTGTTAATCTAGGAATCTTAGATAGTAACTTCTGCTATGTCATTGCACTAATTGGCTGCAAAGGAAGTGGCAGAGAAAGCGATTCTGAAATGTGGCTCTGTTCGTGTGAGGCCAGAGACGAGTTTCTGAATATTGCACTTGAACGGTTATGCCAATATAGGGAATAAATGGATTTATAGCCGAATAGGGGCATAAGGTCACAGTATCGATCAGATTAGAACGCTACACCCACTCCACGAATTCATGTCCATCAAATTACAAAAACTAGAGCAATAAGATGCATGTGTAACATTGCCCACCCCAAAATACATATATGCATTTGAAATAGGCGTATCAGTAATACGTGAAAATTTTAGGTACTGTACGTTTTTGAAGCTTAGAAATCATTCAAATTATAGCATATGTAATTAATGAACGATTATGCAAAAAAATTACACATGAAATATCTCTGAATACAGAAGAAGGGCGAGATAATTTCATCACATATAAATGCATTGCAGTAAAATGTGATAGAGGCTGGTGTAAAGTTATTATGTCTCTAGATGTATATAGAAATAGAAGTAGAAGCTTCTGTTCTCTATGAATAGTTTTACTTTAAGCAAAGAATTTTTCGTGCCAGAAAAAGGGTGAATATTAAAAAGTTTTCAATTCAAAAGAATTATTGCTTGAACGGGGAAATTAGAGTTCCAACGCTTTTAGCAGTTTTTGTTGTTCAAAACTGAAGGCCGAATTCAGAGTTCATGGGAACGCTGTGTGTCGGAATGCTTCTCTAAAGTTATTGTTTCTGTTCGGGTGAGAACATCATATCAGACAGGCTCTCAAAGAATTGGTCTACAAAATCAGGTGACAGTTCGACCAAATTCGATAGTGCTGTAACTTGGCAGGTGTGAGAATGATTGCTGTCATCAAAGGCTGGATCAGCAATGCTCACAGAAGGTCGTACCTGGGTGCTGTTGCTTTTGTCACTCGCTCCACTGTTACCACCTAGTCGTAGCACAGGAGTCTCAACGAATGCCGTCATCAGGATTGGTAGCCGCTGGGGACAACACAATGCGTGAGCCTTTATCGGACTTAGCAAAGTATCGATATCCATTGGTACTGCTGATGGAAGTGCAAGACAGGTGTCCAACATGCAATCATCTCCGCATAGCATACATCGAAGTACAGGTAAGATGCAATTTTGCCATATCGGTCTGAATGAAAGGAACCAGGTCATGTTTAGATCTCACAGCCTGGCCAATCCAAGGACTCTAGTTATTCTGTCTCGGTAGCGCACTGCTAGGATTGTTTCTTCCATTCCCATAGGAGTCATGTCTGAGCTGTGGCTTGCCATAACGAAGCAGGAGGGTCAAAAATAAAATCCCTGCTACAAGTCCCAAAAATAGGGGTATGCCGCCAAAAACAGAGTGGACAAAATTTGGAACGATTCCCAGAATTGCTTGAAATGGTGTTAGCAGTCCCGTAAAAATCGTCTTAAATATGCCTGGGATGCCTCTGGCACTAGACATGTAAGGAGTTGGCTCAACATTTCTACGAAATGCACGGGGCAATTTGTTGATAAAAGGTCATGAACCTCCGTAGCTGTCCTTGCAACTAGGAGATCATACGTCTCTTTTGATGACGTGATGGGCACTGTTGTCTGCAAAAGCACAGACTTCATTTTGCTTAAAGTATCAATTCGTATAGAAGAGAAATGCAGACGAGGCCAGATGGGAGTCTCTATCAGCCTGATTCATCAAGCCGAAATCGTCTCGCAAAGGGCCAGATTCTGAGAATCTGGCCCTTTGCGAGCTCTATTTTTGCATTTGGGATTCATCATCCCAAATGCAAAAATCGGTAATAGCGATGTCGCAATTTTGCGAAGAATTACATTTAAGGAATCTCTATTTGAGATTCCTTAAATGCAATTCATCATCCATTAAAAAATTGCGAATTCGCAATTTCGGCCCGCTATTTACCGCGAGGTCAAACCTCGTGGTAAATAGCGAAAACTTAGAAAAATGCTTTTAAAAGCATTTTTCTAAGTTGCATGTTGCACACACACATGTCCTTAGGACATGTGTGTGCGCAACACCTGTTTCAATTTGCATTTAAGGGGTGCTACATGGTGTCCTTTGGACACCCCTGGCACCCTTTAAATCGCTATCTTATTTGCGATTAGCTAATTGCTAATCGCAAATAAGAAATACTCCCTATTCATTCCTATGGGCCTTTTGGACCATAGGAATGAATGGGTAGTTATTCCTTATTTGCGATTAGCAATTTGCTAATCGCAAATAAGGATTGTGTAGGAATTGCAAATCTTTTTGCGATTCCTACATGAATCCCGTTTTGCGAGTCTGTAATAGCGATTCCTTATGAATCGCTATTATAGACTCGCAAAATGGGTCTATGATGAATCAGGCTGTATGTCTCCAGGCCCGCTCGGGAACGATGCTTGCATACAGCATTTGATCATGGAAGTTACGCTTACGAGATAGGCTTTTCCTGGCACAAGGCCACAACATCTGTGATCTGTCCTAGGAATGTAACTCCCATTCGCGAGTTGCATAAAGAAGGGCTCTATCTGCGTTGCAGGTGTGACAAGCTGGTGGCATGAAAGGTTGTTAGAATTACCTTCACAGGCTCCGTGTAAATTAATACCCTGGCACAAAATTATACCGCTTAGTGAACGTTTACAGTTTTCACCACTAAAAAATACATTTTTGTCGCTGTCACTATAGCATGAATGTGTGTATGGTAATTTCCATGCTGATTTTACATATCCTTTACCCAATCGTTAATACTGGCCAGTAGGTATGTGTTCAAGGCACTTTTTCAATCGGAAAGTTGTTATCGGAATAGTGATAATTCTGTGTATTATCCATTCAATGACAGGACTTTCTGACATTGTCAATGGTAATCTCTCAAGTTTTTCGATGCTCAGGATTGTATAGTCTGCTCCTTTCTGTGCCAAGCTGATTTGTTTATCAGTAAGGTTAAAAATGGAAAACAATGACGTTGTGTTGATTAAACGCCAAGGCACATAGCCTGAACGAAGATTTTGCAGCGTCCAGCCTAATTGTACAATAGAACGTAATTGCGACTGGCAATGCTGTAACATTAGCAAGTCTCTGTCTATTATATCAAAGGCAGAGGATACAATATTGTCCAACGAATATATTCTGGAGGACAGAGTCATTAACCCATTGTCCACTACAGAAAGTGATTTTTCCAAATTAATACGATCAATTTCTCGTATTTTTTCTGCTGTTTCAATTTGTGTGACTTTCCAAGCCTCGTTGTACGCAGCATAGATGCTGGCCGCTATGAAACACTTTTGACGCTGTTTGCGTGGTCCCATAATAAAATCGCGCAAATCAGCACCATCTTTAAGTAAAGACAAGTGTTGCTTAATTTCAGCCAGTGTGGATGATCCTAGCCATTCGAGGCAGAGTTTCCCTACACTGTATGTTGTTACTATCCCTGGATGTTGTCTCTGGGAGTATCAAGGGTCTTGTCTGGTCATTTTTAACCCCTGTGTTTTGTTCAGGAATCTATCTTGACAGTTGTTTGTGTCAGTAGGCCAGATTAACCTCTTTTTCCAATCAGGATGTGTTCTGTTAAAATGTAAAATTTTAGTTACGTCTATCTCAATATCTGTTGTTGCATTTTCAGATATTGGCTTCGGAATAGACGGTTTGTTAAGGTCTTTTATCTTATCTAGGCCAAGACAGGATGTTTGGTGAATTGTGTCATTTAAAAACATCATTTGTTCTGGTATCATGCAGGTTCTGAATAGTGCTTCTAGGCCTTGTACCTGCCAATCTTTCGTACCCCAAATGGTTTTTGTTTCAATGTTATTTTTCCAATAATCAAAACCAAATGTCATCATTTTTTCATAAAATGCTCCTGAATATATTAATTTAGTGTTTGTCAGCATTGTTTTCATTCCTGTTTTATCTAACAGTTTGTAATAGAACGTTTTTGCATCACTGGTGTTAAACCCTGAGAAATACTTGAATTTCTCAAAGAATGTTTTAGAACTGCTTTTAGGTGGTGTAGCACAATGTTCCCATTGATTATACTTAAAAAAATTTCTAGGCTGTGCAGATTTATGCAAATAATGATCGCCATAATGTGTATAACAGAACAACTGTTCATAACTAGACGAACCTTGTAAATAATCATGTTCTGTGAATCTAGCTGACATTACTAAATCAGACATCATGTCATTAATACTGTTAAAGTCCCAATCATGAGAGAATGTACTAGGTTTTACAAAGTCACTTAAGGAAACCTTCAGTTGATGAGGATACTTCAGGATCTCGACCGGACCATAGATCTCATAGTCAGTTTTCTCCCATACTACCCCACCGGGTATTGGAATGGCTGTGACATTTACTGTTGACAGTTCTCTTTTCTTCACGTGGGATGATCTGTGTAGTTTGAGGACTACGTTGATGTTCTGACTTGCTGTGCCCATTCAATTGTAATAAACTTTCCTAAAATTAAAACTGAAATTAGGCATAGTAGGAGTATGAGTACCCCTGAAATAATCCAATGCTCAATCAACGGTGTATCCAGATATAATTCTTTGATTTGTTGAAGGAGTTCTGTTTTATTTTCTTTAAGAGTCTTTTTTATTTCTGGCATCACTTCGGGGTTACTTTGATCCTCGGAAAAGTTGTCGAAGTCGATGAAATAACCAGAGGCAGTTCTGTCAATTGTCGGGATTGTTCTTTCAATCTGTCTTTCGGTAGCACTTTCTGATGCCACATTATTGTAGACTGGTGTTTCTTGACAAACTGTTTCAATCTGTGTCTCAAGAGGTACGAGTTCCATGGCATTATTGCATAGTCCTTCTCTGTCCACTGCAGGCTGATCGAATGTGATAAGTCTTTCAGTTTGAACCTCTTGGATTGCAAGTTTGGGTATTCTGTTGTTTCTTGGGAGTCCACTGGGCCTACTGTTGATTATAGGCCACATGCTTGTGGTTTTACCAGGTCGATAGATACAACTCTGTTCTCCTTTTTACCAGCAAGGGGCGGTAGTACTACTGATCTTGTTCCGGTGACTGCCAAGACAGGTACTGCTTTTCTGTAAGAAGGCCCAAATTCCTTCTTTACCGCTATTTTTTCTCTGACTAGATCCCCAATCTTTGTAATCCAGACAGGCCTTGCTGGGGCTGTTGCTTGTGGTGCCTCGTCAGTGGTAGCTGGCTGTTGTTTGAACTTTATGTTGCTTAAGGATTTTCTTGTTTCATTCAAGTCCTGTAAAGCAGCCAAACGATCTTTGATGTCAAAGTCTGTTTTCTTATCTTGTACCACTGATACTTGACTATCTAAGTCCTGAACCCTCATTCTAATTCCGAACAATAGTTCGTATGGGCTGAAACCTTTTAGAGAATTTCTTGGCAAGTTATTAAGACTGATTTGGACACTTATTAGATGTTTGACCCACCCAGCGCCTGAACCTAATACCTTCGCTGTTATAGATCGCTTTATGTCCCGGTTTTTTCTTTCTACCACACTATTCCCTTCGGGGTGTGACGGACAAGAATACCGCAACCCAAGTCCCATGCTGGCCATGGCCTCCCTATAAGCTCGAGAGCTGAAAGCAGGACCCTGGTCAGAATGGAACGTGGCAATTGCGTATGTGCCGATAAAGACGCGCAGATCTTTTATAACCGTTCTGGCACCAGCCGAGCGCTGGAGGCCACATTTTTTAAGTGTGTTTAGCCTTAATCATGTACAATGGGACGCGTTTCTCTTTTTTGATTGCGCGACTAGATTGCCTAATGCTTTCTATTAGGGCTTCTGACACTACACTGGCCGGTTCTCCACTGCGATCTCTGTTGCAGTCTTCACAGTTTTTTGCAAACTCGTGAATACCTTCACTCATTTCCGGCCACCAGTACTCTGATTCTAATTCTCTCAGAGAGTCCCTGATTGTTTGGTGTCTCAGACCCAATCCCATGTGTGCTTCCTGTAATAGGAAGCCCCTCCGGTCCCTGTTTGGAATTACCCTATCCCCCACTCCAGGGATTCGAGCAAAAGGAACGGAGTTTGCATCGATTACGTATGCATAATTGAGTGGATAGTTCACGGGTAGTGCTGCACAGTCGCCTTTTACGGTCGTTTTTACTGCCAGCAAGGTTTCCCCGTCTATGTATTTTTCTGCACGCTTTTTTGTGGCTACGGAAGCCCGATTAGTTGCTTCCGCTGTGGCTGTGTCAGCCAATGAATTCCCTGCAACGTGAACGCCATCACGTTGAAGACTCTGTGCGTGTATCACGTGAGTCTTTTGTAGTTCTTTCTGTAAAAGAGCTACCTGTTTCCAGAGCAATTTATGCTTTATTGTGGCACCTGTGTCATCTTTTTAATCGTTTTCAATCCAGCTCTGCAGTTTATTATTGTAAGAGTTGACGCATAAATGAGAATCGCACACGATTAGTGTTGGGAATTCACGTTCTGCATTTTCGAGCGCCATCTTTAAAGATCTGATTTCAGCTCTCTGAGCCGAACAGTACTTTACTGATTCAGTTTTTTTTATTTTCTGTCTGAATTTACCGCACAGCCAACGACCTTTAACAATCGCACAGGCTGCATCGTAGGATTTGCTCTCTACGTTGAAATACTGTACAAATCTATCTGTATAGATTATACAGGCGTACTGTGGGAGAGGCAGAAGTTCGATTGGCAGAGGATATTCTTCTTCATATTCTAAATCATTCAGTTCTTCGAATTGCGGGGCGAAATAGTATTTCACATATTCCGCTCCTAGAGAATCTACACACTGTATCCATTTCGGATCCAGTGACACTGTAGGCAGGTTTACTGGGCTGAATAGCGCCTCGAAGGCGGATTCCGCTGTGAGGATATTAATCCTTTTGCCGTGTGCTAGTTCTCGTTCATTTGCTAATGCAATTTGCACTGCTTTCACAGTTCTTTCTGTGTGACTGAATGTTTTTTCTGCTTGTGTGTACAAGTGAGATTTAATGAAATTGGTACCTTTTCTCCCTCATTAGAGGTCAGGTACGTGAATCCGCATCTTCCTGGGATGACTCGGATTACAAGATCCCGTGTGTTGTCACGTGTATCTAATTTTGTTTTTGCTAACATGTCTATTTGCAGTGATCTCAAAATTTCTGTGTGTTTTTGAGTCCAATTGATTTGTTTAAAATTAGGTTTAATTAGTTCGTAGAGAGGTTTAACCCTCTCTGCGTAATTTAGAATGTAAGTTCTTCCGAAATTCAGAAAACCTAGTATGGATTGTAAATTCTTCAGCGTTTTTGGAGCTTGGAGTACAGCGCACTTCTCTAAGAAGTTGTCCGCTAGGCTTTTCCCTTCACTTGATAATTCGTATCCTAAGAAGAGTACTGTCAGATGGGCAATTTGAGACTTTTTAAAGTTGAATTTGTAACCCTCTGCTGAGAACCCAAGTATAATGGTGTTCACTCTTTTCAAGTGAGTATCCAAGTCGTCGTCTGTGAGATAGATATCATCTACGTAGGATAATGCCTCATCATCATATATTTGTTGTAACTCTGTTACTCTAGCTGAGAATAGTCCAGGGCTGTTCTTGAACCCCTGTGGGAGCCTACAGAAATTTTTCTGAGACCCCATTACGGAGAAAGCGGTCAAATACCTGCTTTCTGGTGAAATGTTTTGACAAAAGAAACCATTCGATATGTCTAATGTCGTTTAATATTTTTTCCTACCTATGTTGTTCATTAGTGCAGCACTATGCGAGTTTTGTACTGCAAACGTTTTGCAACATGTATTGAGGTGTCTGTAGTCCAAAACTAGACGATATGGATTGTCTGGCTTGGAGACAGGAAACAAAGGATTGTTCATTTGAGAGGTGCATGTTTCAATCACCCCCTGGTATTCAAGTTGATCTAAGATCTCCCTGACTTGTTTTTTAGCTTCTTGCTTAATGGGATACTGCCTTTGTGCAGTTGGTTCACTTTTTAACTGTATTTTGTGAGGTGAGTCCTCATCCCATCCTACATCATTTTTATATAATGCCGGTGCCTGGGCTACTGCCCATTTCCTTGCATAAGTATATTTTTTGTGACTCAGAATGTGATTCGAGAAGGCAGGCATAATAATTTCTTCGCCACGAGGGCACTCCCTGACAAACTCTGGGGCCAATCCTTTTCAGCTAACAGAATATCATAGCCTTTTGAGAGTTTATCCCAAAATAGACCCTTTATTTTCCTAGTCTTATCACCCACTATACGCAGTGTTATTTCGTATATCTTATGGGGCTCGCTAAGTCTGGTGTCTGCAGTTTCAACCTGAATGTATTCATTCGTGTCCACTGTCTCCAGATGACTCATCAAGATCTTGCGGGCTATACTGATTTCTGCTGCACTGCCTAACATTGTCTGTGCCCACTCCCCGTTTTTCAACTGTGTCCTCAGTATTCTCGGCATGGTTGATTACTCTAATACTGGCTACCTTCTTTTTCGGAAATTGAGATTTTTTACTCTGTGCAGGTTCCTTGTCTTTGGACTTGGTGTGCTCTCCTGGGTCTGACCGTCCTCTTCTTTCCGATTTCAGCGAAAAAGATATAGAGGGACGTTTATCAATACTTTGATATCTATCAGGTTTTTTCAAATTATCCCTATTTCTAAGGTTATATCTTTTCTCAGAGGGCTCCCTCTGGGGAGACTGGTGTTCTCGAGTCGGAGTTCTTTCCCTCCGTCGAGGAGACCTTCCTCTGGACTGGAAAACTTTTTCCTTGGGAGTGGATTGTTTATTTCCATCCCAGCTCTTTTTAGGAGTGTATGAATTATTTTTAATAAATAATTTTTCAGGATTTTCGAGCAGTTGGGGCTTTACTGGTTTTCCACCCAAGCTGTCTCTACCTAATTCTTCATAGCATTTTTCTATGATTCTGGCAAGCTCAATTGGCTGATCTGTTATATCTGTTTCCTTCAGCTTCTGGCGGATCGCCACAGATGCTGCTTCTGCTTTTATGTTGGCTAATAATATAGCCGAGACCTGCTTGAAGTCTTTCAGTAATTTCATACCAAGAGTTAAAGCAGGTTCTGGACCGTATTCATTTTGAATCTGTTTTAGCACTTCTGGTATTACCGCCATAGACGGAACACCATGTGTTTTTGTGTAAATGGAAGCAAAGACTGTACCCCAAGTGTCACAGTCCTCTATGTGTGGTGCGATTCCCATAGGAAGGCAGATTGTCAAGATTCTGTGTTTCTCGATAGGGATAGTATCCGGAAATACTGCCTTTATTTGAGTGATTTTCTGTGCTAACCAGAATGGAATTTGTTCCCGTTTTATGGGTGTTTTACCAAGGCATGACTGTATGTTCTGTGGTGTAATTTTATTAGTGTTCCCCTGATGAGGGGGCAGCTGTGGTACATTAACAGCTGGTTGGACTGTTGCAGTCCGCATTACATATTGGACTAATTGCCTATGTATTTTTATAAGTGTTTTTAGCTGTACTAACAGCTCTTCTTTAGACATTTTTGCAATGTCCGGATGTGGTGTGTAGCTGGCTAGAACCGGCCACGTTGCTCCTGGTCTACCTAGTGGACCGAGCCTGGTAATATGATCATTATGTTTTAGGGCGCCATTAAACCAGAGCAGGTGCTCTTGGAATTTTAGTGGGATTTCAGTCTCCTCGAAAGGAGCGTACTCATACGGAGGTTTCTCTATTTTGTAATAGTGAAACTCTTTTGTTCTAGCGTTTGCTGCTGGAAAGTTTATCCATGAATAGAATACCTCCGTCTGCCGATATTCGTGTGCCTCTATCACGAAAATTACTGTACCACCTTGTGGTGTCAGTCCGTTTTCTATAAGTTTTAAAGTTATAGACTTTCTTAAATGCACCGGGATGATAATTGCATCCGGGTCAGTAGTCCCGTCGGGACCCTGCTGAGTCGCATCTGCTGCGGCATCAGCTCCGTTTTCTAAGTCTGCCATTTTATTGTCAGACAAGTTTTCGCAGAGTAGGTCTCCAAGGAGACAAAGATTAGGTGCACAATATTTTGGAACACTGTATCCTTCAACGTTGAATAAACCAGAGCTTTACATAGGAATCTCTTCCTACTGAGTTCGGGCGGATTTTAACCTTTTACCCACTCCAGACGTCTATTGGAGTATTTACGGGAGAAAGGGGTATGTGTGAAATATGCACGACTGAGTTACTCTAACGTCTTGCGTTAGTTTATCGCCTTACCAAACGTTGGGCGCCATGTAGTGTAGTTCCTATTTTCCCAGTAGGCCCTGCGCATTGGAATAACATAAACAGTAGTATCGACGTAGAAGTGCGGATCTTCCAGGCCTCCACTGACTATCCTAAACTTAATTGGGTTTGTTACCAACTAGCTCAGAGGTCACTGGAAACTTTCTTGACTGAATAGGAAGTGATCAGCTTCCCTGGTACAGACAAGAAGGGATTCAGTTTTCCAACAACTGTGCAACATGACAACTTTGCTCCTCAGATAAGAGTCAATCTCTAGGGTCGTGTGAAAGAATAGACAGTTATTTTACTCAGTCAGTGGTTGTGCAGTTTACTTTCACAATATGTAGAGAATAGAGAGACGGGCGTTGTCAATAAAGGGTAACATTTATTGAACAGTCTTTCTTCTCGTACAAGAGAAATGAATTGCCACAATTGCAAGACTTGTTATTATAAAAAGTACGTACAGTAAGATAAGTATTGCGAAATAATACTGTAAAAGCATTGATATGGTTTCTTAGCCATACAATGGTTTAAAATGAATAAAACATATATACATTCATATATACATTAGGCTAAAATACCTGACCTAAGCCTAATACTTGGGAGGGGAGTAAGTAAGTAGCTTTAAGTTAAGTTGGTTTTGCCAAGGTTTGCTTCAAGAATTCTATCTAAGGGTTTAGTCAACACCATACCTCTGGAATAGAATGAGGGAGGTCTGGTATCTCCTTCAGGGGGTCGATATCCCAGTCACCCGCAAGGGTAGACTAGAAACGCCGGGGCTGGATTTCTCTGCAGGAGAAAAGACAGCGTCTCTCTCAGCGCGTCGAGGAGGAGGAGGAGGGGCAGCGTCCGCGGGCAGCTTGCATCTGCTGGGCTCTTGCAGGGGGACGGCTGTTCAGCTCCTAAGTTCACCACACCATCGTTCGCTAGTTAGCAGCGATAGCAGTAGCGATAGCAGCTATGGTATCATCAGCATAACAGCAGCTTCTTCAGCAGCGATGGCATTGAGGCAGCTAGCAGCGTTTGCTTAAGGCAACGTTGGTAATATTTATACCTGAAAGGTGCCTTGTTTGACGTAAGTTTTTGGACATAAGACGTCAATAAAGATGTCACTAGGAAGTGATCGTCTATCAGTGCTCATTAGAGTTTTATTACTAATCAAAACATAGCAAGCGGGGATTTCCAGGTTTGCTGAGTTTTTATCTTGTTGAAGAACTCGGAGTGTTAATCTAGGAATCTTAGATAGTAACTTCTGCTATGTCATTGCACTAATTGGCTGCAAAGGAAGTGGCAGAGAAAGCGATTCTGAAATGTGGCTCTGTTCGTGTGAGGCCAGAGACGAGTTTCTGAATATTGCACTTGAACGGTTATGCCAATATAGGGAATAAATGGATTTATAGCCGAATAGGGGCATAAGGTCACAGTATCGATCAGGGTCCTAGATTAGAACGCTACATTCTGTATGCATTGGTTTGGACTTTTATTCAAATGAATTGTATGAATAATTTCTTAAGTTCTTGTTCATTTGAAAGCACTATGAACAGTTTCCACTGTTAAAATGTACCCTAATAATTTCTGCTTGAAAAATATATAAAAGAGATATTTTTTGATAAAGTTTTCCCATGTTGCTTTTATCTTATTATTAGTTTTTTCTGTCAAATTGTTAGACTCAAATTTGAAACTGCTCAGATACCAATTGGGTTGAAACAGATAAACTATAGACAACAAGTTGTAAATCTGTTATCTGCCATTTGCATTCTAAAGCAAAATCCCTTGCTGGCAACTTTTTCAAACACACACACCAGGGCATGTCCTACCTTTCACATACAATGCGCCCATAGTGGGGGGGGGGGGGGTGTACCTTGGGCCTACCTTAGGGGGACTCACATGTACACAAGGGAAGGTTTAGGGATTGGCAAGTGTGTGCACTTGCCCAGTCGACATGGCATCCCCAGGCTGCACACAGGCTCTGCAATGGCAGGCCACAGTTACACTTTAAGGGCTGTTTGCGTAAGTGGCACAATCCAGTGCTGCAACTAACCAATAGCATTTTATTTATAGGCCCTGGCACTCGCAGTGCACCTTATTAGGGACTCACACAGAAATCAAATAAGCCAATCATGGAAATGCCAATCCATAACACATTTTATACAGAGCACTTGCACTTTACCACTGATCAGCAATATGAATATTGGCGTTCCCAAAATCCATCTAAACGCGAATACTCATTCTGCAAAATACAACTCAGCATCTAGGTTGGACTTTTTTTTAATGTCCCATGGTCTAGAAGTTCGCAACTTCAAACATCAACCTAAAGCATTATCAGACCATGCACTACTTAAAATGGAAATAATTATAGGAAACCAGGAAAGAGAGGGACCTAGAAGATGGTATTTTAATAAAATGAATCTTGCAGAACCACAATGGTGTACAGAAATTGAGGAGGAGATAGAAGATTTTTTTATCTGAATAGAGGGCCTGCTACAATCAATGTGGTTTGGGACGCGCTCAAGGCCACATTGAGGGGAATGATTACCTCCAAAGAAATACCTAAACGGAGGGAAAAAAGAGAGGAGAAAACTAATTTACAGACGAATCTAGTGCATGCAAACCAAGAACATTATAGAATCAGATCTTTAGTTAGTGGGCAGAAGGTAGCAGAGGCAAAAAAAGAGGGAATTTTATTACGATTTAGGTGATGCAACTACTATTCTTTACGCACAGAAGCTCTTTGAAGAGAGTGAATACACAGGTAGACTCCTAGCGTGGCAAGCTAAAGAAAACTAAGTCTGCAATAGGATAGATCACCTTTTTGACCCTGCCACCAAAGTGCATTCGAAGACTACTGCATCTATAGGAGAGATGTTTTTAAAGCACTATGAGGGAGTCTATCAGATTAGTGAAGGGGCGGCGAGTGAAACCATTTTTGAGTTTCTTCGGGCACTTCAAATTCCCAAATTAGGAAACGATTATAAAAATAATTTTGTGGAGGAGTTCACAAAGGCAGAACTAGATCTGGTAATTAGCTCCCTACCTAGCGGCAAAGCCACTGGTGAGGATGGCATTCCAGCGGAATTTTTAAAAAAATTTGATGGTACCCTTTGTAAAGAATTCCTGTTATTAGCTAATTATCTATTACAAAGAGGTCCGCCGCCGGAATCCTTCCGCACTGCAGTTGTAGTCAGCATTCTGAAAAAAGGAAAAGATAAGGAAAATATGAATTCATATAGGCCAATAAGTCTTTTAAATACAGACTACAAAATTTTTACGAAACTCCTGGCGAACCGACTGAATAAAATAGTAGGATTACTTCTCGGACCAGACCAGTGCGGTTTTATAGCAGGAAGACACCGTCACACCAATACAAAATTTGTATTAGAAGCACTAGATTTTTTTAACGTTAATAAAGTGGAAGCGCAGATTTGGCTTTTAGATGCCAAAAAGGCTTTCGACTACGTGTCATGGGACTGTCTTTTTGGGATTTTGCACAGCTTTGATTTCCCGATTGATTTTATCTCTCTCTCTTGAAACAACTATATGAGAATTCTAGGGCACAGATTATTATTAATAATATAAACGTTGGGACATGTCATATTAACAGAGGCACACGCCAAGCTGCCCCCTATCTCCAATTTTATTCGCCTTATTTATTGAGCCTCTGGCAATTGCAATTAGGGAGAAAATGGCCGACACAGTACCAGAGGCCGGAATGACAAACATAAAACTTTATGCCGATGACATTGTCCCAAAGCCTACCAGTCAAGTGGAAATTTAAAAAATCTTTTCGGATTTCCAAAAACTGGGAGGCTATAAGATAAATACGGATAAAACGGAAATCATTTTATGTAATTGCACGGTAGACACTTTATTAACGGAATTTAGTGAGATATATAATACTCTTCCTAAAAGATATTTGGGAATTTTTATTTCAGAAAACCTGGAAGATCTTTATCCGCTAAATGATATACCTCTACTGAAAAGTGTTGGCTCACAATTAGATCGCTGGAACCAATTGCCTTTATCAATAATGGGCCGTGCCGCCTTAATTTGCATGTCTATTTTACCAATCTTTAATTTCCTTTTTAATGCAGCTCCTTGTGCAATTCAGGTTTCATTTCTTAAGAAAGTGGATGCTATGTTTTCTTCCTTTTTATGGGCAAATAAGACTTCGAGATTAGCACTTAGGGGGTCATTATGATAGCGGATTTTCCGCATCCTCGGGGCCGGCGGAAGCCATCGCCGGCCCCGAGGATGCGGAAAATCCGCAGCGGACTGACCAAAGACCCACCGCCAGATTAGGATGGCTGGTGGGTCCTGGTTTCCGTCCGCAGCTTTTCCGCCGCGGTCGGATTACAACCGCGGCGGAAAAGCTCCAATATGGTGACGGTGTCTTCCAGACACCGTCCACCATATTAGGATGGTCAGTAAAGTATGCTTTTCCGCGGCGGGTTTTCCGCCGCGGAAAAGCATACGGAACTTCACTGCGGGGGCCCGTTGCGGGCCCCCTAGGTGAAGGGGGGGTGGGGGGTGCACATGGGGGGTACCTATGGTACCCCCCTGCATTTGCATGCAGAAAGCGGCAGGCACCGCGCGGTGCCTGCCTCTTTCTGCATGCAAATGCAATGCGTGCATTTTTAACATTGCCGCGGGTGCAGCTTTGCAATGTTAAAAATAGAGGATGTGACCGCCAGGGTGGCGGTCACATCCTAATTGCACAGGAGGGAACTCCGCATGCCATGCGGAGGTTCCCTCCTGCTCTGGGGTCGCGGACGGACGCAAGTCCGTCCGCGATCGTAATCGACCCCTTAGTACATTGAACTTCCGGACCACACAGGGAGGGCTGTCTCTTCCAAATATTAGAGATTATTATCATGCTACTTTTGCATATCATAGTTTTAGGTTTTTGTACACAGAAAATCATGAAGCAGATAATTTTTTTAATGAGGAAGATGTTGATTGAACTCAAAATAAATGACCCAGTAAGAATCACGAAATACCCAAAGAAGGTATGTTATAAGTCTATACAGTGGCTACTTAAGCAAAAAAAACAGCTCCTGAAATATTACAACATTCTTAGAACAAATAGCTCAACTAGTTTAATGAATTTAAACATAGGTGAGATGGGTACCCTGGATAAAAAAATTCTGAGACTCTGGAAGGATAACGGTTTCGAAAGAATTGAGGATTTTTTAATAGGGAGTAGATGGAAATCTTGGGAGGAAATCAAAAGGGAGATTCAGCAATCGAATACAATCCTGAAATGGTTCTTTTATTAGCCTACATGCTGAACTAAGAGCTAGATATAGCTAATTTATTTGATAAAATACATATAACTGAAGCACTAAATAGTGCAACGCAGAGGTAAATTAGCACTTGGATAAAAAAATCTTAATGAAGATAACTCAGTTGTATTATATAAGGTTAGAGACAGATGGAGAAAGAGAGAAGATATTGAGATTGACAATTTAACATGGGATAAAGTTAATACATTTAATAAGTCCATTTTCCGAGGTGCTAATTTTAAGCGAATGCAATTCTTCAGCAAATGGTTAATTTATAGAACATCCTCGTTCCTCCACAATATATATCCTCAAGTGGAGGATAAGTGTTTTTGCTGCAAAGAAAAGGGTACCTGGAAACACATAATCTGGGAATGTACCAAAATACAGGCCCAAAATACAGGACTATTGGAAAGACATAGGAAAATATCTCAGAAATATATTCAATGTTGCAATTACATTTAATGAATCATTGCAGCATTTGGATGCTCCCCTAATTCAACTCCATACGATGAGTCTTTGTTCATAGCATCACTGGTAGCAAAATCACTTATTCTGCAACTGTGGAAAACGGATAAAGTACCCACTCTGAATGCATATTTCTGGAACGTATTGTCAAATCTTTTTTATTATCAATATATTGCGCTTCGCACATCGCACTTTAAAAGAATATCTTCGCTTAGAATTTGAATCTGTATTTGCACTAGTTTGATCTACTCTCAGCCTGCCTATTTTTCGATAATGTATTTTGTACTTTTACAATTCTGATGCGGAAATTGACATGTAATGTTTACCTATTTCTTATGAACTCTCAATAAAAAATCTTTTAAAAAAACAATCCTGAACATAAAGTAATTTTGCTACTTCACAGCACAGGAGAGGGTCACTAGGCTCTATGATGCGAGAGACTATGTAAATCTGACTAAAAATTCAAATACTGTTAAAAAGAAAAAAAATGATCAGCAGTGAGGAAAGTACGCAGAATTATCACACCAGCAAAACAGAGTAAAAAACAGGAGGTCAGAAGGCAAAAACTCAGGGGAAACATGCCAAAGGATGCCAAGTCTAACACATATCCCCTCCAGCTGAAATTAGGGAGAACTACCCAACCTCCGGGGAGTTCTCTTCACTAAGGTTGAAGAACCTGGACAGACCATCTGCGTTGGCGTGTTCTGTGCCAGGGCGGTGTTCCACTGTAAAGTCCATCCCCTGTAGGGAAATGGACCACCTCCGCAGTTCTGTTTGAAATCTAATTTCTTTTGTAGAGTAATAACCAGTGGGAGGGTCCACTTATACACAGCTCATCACCTACAACCCGTTACAGGGCCGGCCGCGTAGTGTGGGGGAGGCAAGTAAAGTGCAGATGTTAAGTAGCAGTGCAGATGTTACACAGCAAGTCGCCTACAACCCATGACCGGTTGGCCACATCCGACGAAATGCATTGCATGATGATACAAATGCAAGGAAGGTTCCAGGCAGTGAGTACGACAAGACCCAAACCCCACGTGAGGAAAAAAGAAGAAACAGATACTGAGAGACAAAAGAGAGTAGAAGTAGGGAGTGGGGATGAGAGTAAGGGGGACGTACAGAATAGAGAGTGAGAAGGAACTACTTTAAGAGGGGGACTAGAGCATGTGAGAAGGGATAGGAGGCGGAGACCATAATAATCATGAGGTCCAAGAGTTGCAACCCAAGACAGCATTTAAAAGAGGAAGAACGGCAGGGTGGGGGTGAGTCGCTGTACATTCAGCTTGTCCATCTGAGAGTGTTGTGACAGGTGAGGAAGTGGAACATGCTAGTTATGTGGGAGATCTTTCATAATCAGGAGGGTAAACAGCGTCTTCAAAGAGGTGTAGAGCTTGGAGTTTCGGGGCATAAGACGTGCGTGCTCCATTCTACCAAGGTAGGTGACCAATAGCTGCCATATTTTGGTGAAGCGTGTGTTGAGAGATTGCAAGCGTGCGGTAAGTAATTCCATAGTTACTACGTGCCACAAACACGTGAACCAGATGTTAATTGAAGGGGTTCAGATTTTTTCCAGTACAAAGCTATGAGCTGTTTCGCAGCACCGAGCATGTGGAGAGCAATATGCCAATCACTACGAGTGAGTGCGCGCAGATTGTCAGTTTTGATGTCCAGGAGAGTTGTGACTGGAGTGTCAGGCAGAGGGAAGCCAAGCACCATCCTAATATGACTAAGAACTTCTTTCCAAAATAGGGTCAGGAGCGGACAGGTCCACCATATGTGAATAAAATCACCCAGGGTGCTCTAGCACCTCTAGCAAAGGGGGGAGGAGGTTGGAAACATCTTGTGTAGCCAAAGGGGAGTGTAATACCACTGCGTCATAAGCTTGTATGCTGTTTCCAGTTGCGAGACGCTGCGGTACACCTTCGGGATATCTCCCCATAGGTGGTTCCATTGGCCTGAGGTGATGTCAGAGGAAGCTGTTGATTGCCAGTGACTTTGGTATGGATGGGGATTCACGAGTGGGGGATGCTGTAAAATCTGGTAATTCCGGGAGATGAGACCTTTAGAATCATCAAAGGAGCGCACTAAGCGTTCAAAAGGAGTGAACGCACGAGTGGCGGCCTGAACGAGAGAGGACGTGAATATCCAGTGACGAAGTTGTGCATACTGGAGTCTTGCTCCTTCCGAGAGTCGGAACTCTTCCTTGCATTGCGCAAAAGTATTAAAGATGTCACCTAAAAACAGATCCCGAATCGTTCTGCACCCACCCTCTAGCCAGGCAGCAAACGCCTGGGGATTAATAGCCAGCCGAAAAGACGAATTTCAGGCGATAGGGCTGTGAGGGGAAGGAAAGGGATGAGTCCTTTAGAAACAGCCACTTTGTCCCATATGTCCAGTACCGTCCTGGTGGGAAGTTCATCTAAATGTGTTGTTAATTTTCTTAAAGTAGATTTGGAGTTAATGGCTCATTCTGGTTCTCCTTGGTCCATCATAACTGAAGAATATTTTTTTGAGAAATTTGCTACGTTTGTGTCTGTGGAGGATTTATTTGCTTCTGACATCAGAGCTCAAAATTTGGATGGTTTCGCCATTGGCATGTTGGGTAACATGGCGTCTGCAGTACATTTCAAATGAAGGTCTGCATTCATCAAGGTATATGTAGCAAAAAAAGGGTGCTAATGAATTAGGTTGGAGGGACCAGTGGAAGTTGGGGTTTATACTTAATCGGGGTTATAAGGAACCACCATGAGGGCAAACAACAGGGGGGATAAGGGACACCCCTGCCGAGTGCCTCTATGAATATGGGATTTGTGAGTTGACTGTTAATCCTTACTCGTGCCTGCAGAGAAATAAAGGGGGCCATAATCTGAGTTCTCATGAGTGGACCCAACCTGATTTTGCACAGCACCGCTCAGAGGAAGGCCCATTCCACTTGATCATGCTTTTTCCACGTCAAGCGACAATAAACATGCCGGTAGGTTCCAGTGATGGGCCTTCCCCACAAGATGCACAACACGGCGCACATTATCTGTTTCCTGGCGATTGTGGATAAAGCCAACCTGATCCGGTTCAATGAGGCCGGGTAAGAGAGGGTAAAGCGTTTAGCCAAGATATTCATATATATTTTAAGGTCTGAGTTCAGGAGGGCGATGGGACGAAACGAAGAACAGAGTGTGGGGTCCTTGCCTGTTTTGGGAATGAGGGTAATCTCCGCCATTCCCATGGAGAGGGACGGCCCCTCAGTGTCGTTGAATGAATTAAAAAGACACAATAAATGCTTTTGGAGCTGTGGCATCAAAAGTCTATAAAAAGACAGGGGAAGACTTTCCGGGCCTGGCTTTTTCCTGAAAGGGAGGTCCAGCAGAGCGCCCGCAAGTTCCTTTTGGGAAAGAGGCTCCTCCAGCAGCTGAGCATGATAGCGATTGATTGGCAACCAGGGGCAGTTGGCCAAAATGGCTTACACCCTGTCCGGGGGTGGCGTATCCCTGGCATATAGTGCTGAATAGTACTTATAGAAGATATCACCTTTAGCCGCTTCAGTGGTGGCCCGCACGCCTTCGCCAGCCTGAACATTGGCAATGTGTGCTTTGGCAGCACGTGCCTGCAAGTGTCGAGCTAAGACCGTACTCACTTTGTCTCCCCCTCGAAATAACGTTGTTTCAGTGCCAAGAATGTCCGTTCTGCTTTGTTAGTACAAAGAGAGTGCAGCTGGCCTCGAAGATCTGTCAATCTTCCTTTGTTCGCAAGGCAGGGGTGCTCCTGGTTCCGTCGTTTGAGGGCCTTAATGTCCCTAGAAATGTTGTTTTCCAGAAGACATGCTTCTTGTGCCTGCGCAATGGCCAGGGATGTGATGTGGCCTCAGATCGTGGCCTTGTATACGTCCCACACTACAGGAAACAAGGTTTCCGGAATGTAATTGGTTACAAAATAGGACTCAATGGCATCTAGCAGACTCTCCACATCCACTGGATCCCGAAGGATATGCGGAGGTAGACACCAACGTGGAGCCCGAGGGGTGCAAGCCGCCGGATCTCGTAGAAGAAGTTCAAGGTGGGTATGATCTGAGACAGATATGTCGGACATAGAAGCCAAGAACGATTCACCGATCAAGGCGTGGGAGATGAAAATGTGGTTGATTGGCGAGTAGGAGCAGTGCACATGGGAATAGTAGGAATAATCCCCCAAGTCAGGAGAGTGGTAGTGCCAAGAATCTGGTAGGCCAAGATCCGAGATTTGTCTTTTGAGGGCTGAGGACATAGCACCTGTCCCCTGGAATGAAGCCTCGCTGCAATCCATTGCAGCACCCACACCGTGTTAAAATCACCCCTCAAGAATACTGTAGGGTCCGCCTGAGGTATGTGTTCCCGCAAGAGTGCCCGGACATACAGGTCCTGCGCCTGGTTTGGCGCATATAGATTACACAGCGTAAAGGAGTGATGCTCAATCTTGACCACAACCTTAATAAAGCGGCCGTCAGGTCCCCGAAATACCTTGGATTCCCTCTGTCTGATGCCAGCTCTGCAAAGTATAGCCACTCCAGCTGTTTTAGTGGGGGCAGTAGCCCAAATTGGAGAGGATAGTGCGGTGAGCCATGCGAGGGACATCAGCCTTCAACAGGTGAGTTTCCTGCAGGTGGATGATCTCCAGGTTTTGCTGCAGTAGGTAGCGCCAGATCTGGCATCGTTTGTTAGGGGAGTTAAGTCCCTTCACATTAAGGGACAGGATCTTCAGGCAAGGTACAGTAGCCATATCTATGTCGGAGACAGGCGCTCCGGCACGCCAATGTAGGGAGCTGTGTGGCGCATGGGATGAAGAGGGCAGAGGAAGGTTGCTACCATTAAAAAGGGGGGACCGTCTTGGGGGGGAAACCCACCCGACATACAGAGGAGTAGAGAGGAGTGAGGGGAAAAGAGAGCTTGAGAATAGGAGAAATACCACCATGAGCATCACTGCCTAACAAGGAGAATAGGAAAAGGAAAGGAAGACACATACAGGAGAAAAAACGGAAAAGAGAGAGGCAAAGAAAGTGAAATATCAATGTATTGTAAAAAATACAACATTGGCCAACAGGGCCACAGTGTCCAGTTCCAGTTTAGGGGTGATTGCGGCCCAAGGACACACGTCATCCCAGAGAAGTCACTCTCCCAGGAGCAGGGTGGGTATCCTTAAATCTCAGAGCGTGAGGACAAGGAGGGTGAGCCCGTGTCACCGATCTTTGATGTGTGGAGCCGGGGAGGCGCCAGACTTGGAGCGGGGTAACGGTTCATCAAATCCATGCTTCTTATATGTACGGTGCATCACTGTATAGTGGGGACGTACACTCGTACAGTCATGGCGTGGAAGGTTGGGAGTCTGTGGAGGACATCTGCTTCTCCATGGAGCAGATGTGTTGAATGATTTCCTGCTAGGGAAGCCGATTGCCCCCTTTGTGTGTGATGCTCTCCTGTGGCGACGCACCTGGGACCAGGATGGTTTAGCCGGTTCCAGGACACAGGAAGACGAACGAGCCGGACTTGAAGACGGCAAGAGGAAGATGTGTAGGAGTTGTGCTGCTTCTTGGAGGGAGCGCAGCATTTGACGCTTAGACTCCCACTGGAAAAAAAGCGCGAAGGGATGACCCCATTGGGACTGAATGTTGAGGCTCAGCAGCTTGTTTGTTACTGGCTTAAAGTCGCGATGTCTGAGCAGCGTGGTAGGAGCAAGGTCTTGGAAGATCTGTATGGTGGCCCCTTTATAGGTGAGCTCTGGTTTTGAGCACGCCACCTTGAGGATTGCCTCCTTCTCAGTAAAAAAGTGGACTCGGGTCAGGATGTTGGGGATGAGGCCCGATCTGGCGGAGGGGCCTGAGACCCTGTGCTCTCGATCGAGGGCCAGAGGGGAGGTGTTGTCATCGTCCCATATGTCATGTAGGAGTTTTGCCACAAATGTCATGATGTCGGCCCCCTCCGCCCTGACTGGAACCCCTCGGATGCTGAGGTTGTTGCGGCGGCTCCGGTTTTCCAAATCTTCTTGTTTTAATTGCAGGTCAATGTGTTGCTCCTCCAGGGAGGCCAAATGTTACCAGAGATGCTCTTGGTCCTTTGTTCGAGGGGCCACTGTCTTTTCAAGGCCGTCAACTCTCTCTCTGAGATCAGTGACCTCTTTTCTGAGTTACCGGACACAGGAGTGGACTTCCGAGCGCAGGGAGCCGATTTCAGATTTGAGCTCCGGCATGAAGTTTGCCATGAAGGGTTGTGTGAATGGCGCCGAATCATCGCTAGCCAGAGATGCCATCGCTCCAGGGATAGTGGGGCCCATTTTGTTCCAGAGCGCAGCAACCAGGTTGTCTTTCTGGGGTGCCACAGGCTCCTTTCCCAGTTTAGTGTGCACCATCGCCTCTCAGGGCTGAGCGCCGGTAAAGCCCCGTCAAAATAGCAGAGGCGTGCAGAGGGGGGAGTTGAGGATCAGCCAAGGGTGCCCGAGGACTCCAGGCGGTGAGGTGCAATCCAATGCAGGAGGCGCTGCGAGCAGCGGTCTGCCAGTTACGGGGGAGGGGAGCGGACAGTCAACGTTCCCGAAGGCGGTATTTCCGCATAAGCCTTATCACCATGTGTGCCAGCTGCTACCGAACCCAAGCACAGGGGCAAGAACCCCGGTACCCCCGCTGCAGCGGGGCCTTAGCGCAGGTGGCCGTGGATCACACATCTGATTCAAGCCACCGCAGGGGAGACTTCAGGAAAGCAACAGCGTCAGGGCCACTAAAGAATGATGGGTGGCAGAGACACCCACTGCCGGCAGTTCTAACCTCCAGGAGAGAGGGGGTTGCAGGAGGACTCGTCCCTTTCGCAGAGTTCACCAGCGGGGGAACCTCGCAGGCCCGGCCCTTCCCGCTAAGCTAAGGGTCCAGCGAGGTGCAGAGTGGTGCGTAGAGGCCCAGGGGAGCCCAGCCCGAGGGAGCTGGAGAGGAGGGAGAGCCCTCCAGCGGCAGGGGAAACAGTCACTATGGGCTTGTCACCCCCGAAGATGGCCGAAGACTGCTGCCCAAAGGTCACTCTGCAGTAGGGTCTAGGGTCCCCAGGATCTTAGGTATCACCAGCGTGCCGGCAGCACGCGCAGGGGGTGGGGGGCAAGGGCCAGAAGTTGGTGTGCAGGGTCCAGCCCAATCCAGCAAAACAGCAAAGAAAGGCAGTAAGGGATTTAGATGTTGCACCACCTCACTATACACAAAAATCACAGCAGATCGCTCTTCAAATGCTGCCCACCTCCCTGGTCCACTGCCACAGGACCATACAAATATAAACCAACAACAAGCAAATAGAGAGGCAACAAATAGAAGCAACTGTACAATGTTTCAATACATCAAGATAAAACAAGTGTCCTTCAGTGATATGAAAAAGTTTTTTTTTAATATGTCCTCTTGGTACAAGATGTTAAAACAGCCAATATTCTTTATACAAGATGATCAAAGCGACAGCCAACGCGTTTCGCCCGTTGCGGGCTTCCTCATGGCAAAACTGGATGTAAACTGAAAAGGCACTGGTTTCCAATTATAGAGATAAACAAATATATAACCTTAATGATAAAGGTATCCAGTACATCTGACAACGAAATGAAAAAGGGGGACGTAAAATGGACACAAATTAAATCCAAGAAAGTTCTGTTCAAATCTTGCTTGTCTTTCACTGCTAATGATCAGTTGGAAATATAAGTGTGTGCTTTGATATGCAACACTTTAATATAATTATTTCTCAGCACGCCCCCATGTTGAACTGGGTCTCTTGACACACCAGTCTGTCAGGTAAAATTTCGCGCCCAATCCAGCAAGTCCAGGTGGGCTACAGTACGCAAGGGCACCCCCACACCTCACCTGCACAAAACGTCTGCCCCGCCGGGGCTCAGGATGAAGGTGGCGAGGATGATGCAGAGTGTAGAGCCACTCCGCGGCCAGCTGCAGGCCCGCTAGGCCAGGGGGTCTGCCGTCCGCAGGTGGTATTCAGCCCCTTCAAGGGCCAGAAGCCGCCAAACCTCTGCGGCAATGGGCCTCCGTGCTGAGTGACTGCTACAGTTAATCCTGCCGTGCTAGTTGCAGGTGGAAAGCGGCCCAAAATGGCAGCAGGTGCAATCTGAGGCAGTGGAGCGATTTCCAGAGCAGCCTGCAATCCGGGCAAGGGAGGCCACCCCCAGGATACGGTGCCCGCCGCGGCACCCTCGTGGAGGCCAGGGAGGGTGAATGGCAGCAGGTAGAGGCGCAGTCAACCCAGGGCCACGGGAGGCAAAATGACGGCCGCTGCCGCCGAATGCAGCCAGGGGAGGAGGAAGCGCCACACCTCCTTGTCGTAGCAGCCCCATTGCGTGCCTGTTTACCAGGGGGTGCCCCAGCCATTCCGAAGTCCCTGCACCCTGATTTACGGCGCCGAAAATGCCCCGGCTCCGCTATTGAGGCAGCTAAGAGCAGTGACTTTCAGGAGCACCCCTGAAGCACGTCTCAGGCCATTTTCATCAAGACAATGACCCCCCACCTCCGCAGTTTTGGATTCTCACCCCTCATTTGCATAAACCATCTGAGGGGCCTGTAGTCTGTCTGAAACCAGCAGTGAGTCCCAAACAGGTATGGTCTCAGGTTCTTCTGCGCCCAGTCTACAGCAAAAGCTTCCCTTTCTATAACACTCCACCACTGTTCCCTGGGGAGTAGTCTTATGCTAAGGAAGACTACAGACTGATCTTGGCCCTCTTCGTTCGGTTGTCAGAGCACCGCTCCCACACCATGCTCTGAAGCATCAATCTGCACGACTAATTCCTTGGAGAATTCAGGTGCCTTCAGCATGGGCTCCGTACACATGGCTGCCTTCAGGGCATCAAAAGCTTTCTGGCAGGTCTCAGTCCAGATCACCTTCTTGGGCTGCTTCCTGGAAGTGAGCTCTGTTAAGGGGGCAACAATGGTACTGTAGCCCTTATCAAATCTCCTTTAGTAGCCGGTGAGACCTAAGAAGGCTCTCACCTCTGTCTGGGTCTTGGGGGGCTCTCAAGCCAGAAAGGTGTCAATCTTGGGTTATAGGGGGCGCCACCTGGCCGCTTCCTACATGGTGTCTCAAGTACATAACAGAACCATACCTGATCTGGCACCTACTGGCCTTGATCGTGAGGCCTGCTTCTTGCAGAGCCTTCAACACTTTCTCGAGGTGCTGTAAATGTTCTTTCAGCTGGAACTGAACACAGCAATGTCATCCAGGTAGGCGGCACTGTAATCCTCCAGACCAGCCAACACCTGATTGACCAACCTCTGAAAGGTGGCCGGGGCATTCTTCAACCCATAGGGCATCAACCGAAACTGGTAATGACCTTCTGAGGTTGAGAATGCTGATCTCTCCTTGGCCCCATTGGTTAAGGCAATTTGCCAGTACCCAGATGTTAGATCAAAAGTGCTGAGGAGCTGGGCAGCTCCCAATTGATCAGTGAGCTCATCAGCTCTGTGGTTGGGGTGCGTGTCCATCCTGGTGACGGCATTGAGCCCACACAAATCCGTAGTTCTGGTGTGGAGTCGGGTACAGCAGCCTTTGGGACCAGCCCAAGGACTGTTGAGGGTTTAATCACCCCTAACGCCAACATCTTAGAGACCTCCTCCTTGATGCTGGACCTGACCCGGTCAGTCAACCTTAAATCTTGTGCTTTACAGGATGTCTGTCACCAGTGTCTACGTCATGGGTACACCAGTGAGTAAGACCTGAGGTCAGAGAGAACATGCCTTTGCATTTGGGGCCTAAAGAAGTGGGTGACAAGCCTGTCAAATGTCTTGTCCTGCCCCAAATGTCCTGCCAAAGGCACGTCATGAGCCAGACCCAGTAGGAAGGTTCTGAAGCACTGGGGTACCACCAGCACTCGGGCTGACCCAGGCTCAGCAACCTTAGGCTCACTGTATAGGAGACAATTCTCCCTGTAGATCAGATGTGACCCGGACTGATCACCAGCTGCCTGGTCTGCAGCCTTCCGCCGCAGACCCTCCAGAGTAGGGCACTCTTTATGCTCCTTGCAGTATTCCTCCCTGGTGGGACCCCCTTCTTGCTGCCAATGGGTCAGCTCAGATAGTCTCCCAGTTCGGCTACCTGCTCCCCTGTAGGCACCGGGGCGTCCCCCTCAAGGTCCGCCTCCTCCCTGTCTGTGGGAACTTCGAGGGACGGTTTCCCGCTCCCCCTGCCCTTTCTCTTGGAAGGGTGTTGAGCCACTGTTTCAGGCTCCAAGTCCTCTTGATCACCCTTTCTGGCTCCCATTGACCGAGTAGACACGCACGCCCACTTTGGCAAACCAAGCTTCTCCAAGTGAGACCTGAGCTCAACATCCTTCCGTAAGGACTGCTCCAGGTCATTACCTAGCAGACAATTTACAGGCATGGTAGGGCTCACAACCACCCTTAAGGGACCTGAGACCCCCCATTCAAAGGGAAAATGCGCTACTATACACTGGCGCTCTGAGTTGTCCATAGCAACTACTTGGTGGAATACCCCTGGGACTACCTGCTTCTCAGAGACCAGGTGACACCGGACTGAGGTCACACTGGCTCCAGTATCTCTGAGAGTCTCAACCCTTTTCCCATTGATGGTCACCCAGGTGCTATATTTCTTTGTGTTCGGGGGCACCTCTTTTCCTGAGACCATCTCACTGTCCCCTAGTGAGACAAGGGGCATTTCTGCAGGATCCCCCTCCTCCTGTGGGCACCCCTCCTCTCCAAGCGCTACACTAGCCAACACCTTGGACTGCCCACCGGTGGGTGGCTGTGTCCCCTTTGGGCACCAGAGGTCCCCCTTCAAGTGACCCACCTGGTCACATGCAAAACACTTGCGGGCCGGTCTCAGCAGGCTTTCCTGTAGAGACCCCTTTCTTCTTATCACCTGGAGGCTGGGAACCTTTACCCTGGGTACTAGTTTGGAGCCCTTTAGAGAACTCCTGTGCTTTACCCTTGTCCCTCCCACTTTCCTGCTGGGGACCCTGCCCACCTTTGACTGAGTCTCCCCCAAACGCTTTCTTGTGGACCCTGGTACTCACCCAGCGGTCCGCCTCCATAGTGAGCTTCCTGGGGTCAGTCAGCTTACTATCAACTAGGTGCTGGTACAGATCTGCAAAACATAGACTAGACAAGTGCTCCCATGCAATCAAATTGTAGAGTCCCTGAAAATCTGTTACATTACTGCCCTTCACCCAGCCATTCAGCGACCTACAGAACATATACACATATTCCAACGAAGTATTGGCCTCAGACTTTTTACTGGACCTAAACTGATCCCTGTACTTTTCAGGAGTGAATCCATACCTAGTGAGGAGAGGGTCTTTTATGTCCACATAGGTGAGGTCTTGCCCCTTACCCAAAGCTATCAGAGTATCCCTAGCTTCTTCTTGAAAGATAGTCCACAACCCTGCCCCCCAGTTCCTTTCAGGAACCCCATTCATATGAATAGACGACCCGTACCCTTGAAACCACCTTTGTATGTCATCCCCCTTTTTGTACTCTTTACCTACATTCATAGGGATGTTTACAATCCCGTCTGTGTGTGTCAAAGAGTTGCTACCACCATCTGAGCCGGTTCTACTCTTTAGCGCCAGCTCCTTGATGATTCTCTCATGATCCAATATCATATTCCTTTCCTCCATGACTATTCTTTTGTCTTCCCTCTCACTTTCTATTCTGAGTTTCTCCATTTCAAACTTCCTTGCTTCACGCCTCTTCTCCAGCTCCTCTGGGGACAAACTACTGCTGCCTTGCCTGGAGGGTTCCCCCCTCCCAAAAGCTATCCACCCTAGTTACAGGTTCCTCTGCCTCTATACTGAGATCACCAGATTGCCCAGTTGCATGTCCGGCTGCTAACTGGCAAGATCTAAAATAGGCCAAAAAGAAAAAAGAACAGTATGTGGTACGTAATGGTCTGCGATATGGTAATAGTGCAAACCAAATACTGCAAGTCAAGTGCAAACACAAGTCCTATCCTCACGCTGACAACCAATGTTAGAAATGGGAGGCTCTTGTTGGCAAGAGCTTGCACCTTTGTCCAAGTAGGGACCCTTTTTTCTAGTCAGGATAAGGGAGTTACACTCCTAAAGTAACCCCTGCTCACTCCCTTGGTAGCTTGGCACGAGCAGTCAGGCTTATCTTAGCTGCAGTGGGTAAAGCATTTTCACAGAACCAACAGTAATACAGTATAAGCACTACAAAAGGACACCACACCAGTTTAGAAAAACATCCGATATTCTTATATACTTTAAAACAAGACCAAATACAATAAAAATCCACAATACAGTTCTTTAAAAATAGTTAAGTCACCAGTCTTTAAATGGCAAAAGTACGTTGAAACCACAGTTCGTACGAGTCAGAAGCCCAGTCCGAGCCTACCACGATGCTGAAAACAACAGAGTCTCGCAGCTCCAGCTGACCGCGTTGGTACGGGCTAGCAACAGCACGAACAGACTAGTTAACAATACCTTTCTTAGTGCTGCTCACACAGCGGTGCGAGTTGGTCTTGGCATCAATTGCGGTTGCAATGCAAAGTGGAAGCGGGGCATGGTGCAGTGTCCTCTCGATGTGGTGCGAGGCGCGGCTCGGTGATGATCATCCAGAGGGCGATGGTGAGACCAAGGCTTGCAGTGCAGGGCAAGACGGTGCTCGATGCAGTGGTGGAAGGTTGCGGTGCAGGTGACAGAGCCGGTCGTGGCGTCCATCGCGGTTACGGTGCAAAGTGGGAGCAGTGCAGGTTATGGTGCCCTTCGATGCGGTGCAGGCAACGGCTCAGTGATGATCATGCAGACAGCATCGGGGAGACCAAGGCGTGCAGGGCAAGACGAGACGGTGCGCGATGCGGTGCTGGCAGGTTGTGATGCAAGCGACAGAGCTGATTGGCGGGAATGGGTGCTGGCCGAGCCGGACAGCTGTGTGTGACGTGGCGGTCACGGGTGTCGAGCCAGCAGCGACCGTGTCGGTGAGACCAGGCCAGCAAAGTGAAGCGAGGCAGTGCAGGCTGTGGTGCCTCTCAATGCGGTGCAGGCAGCTACTCGGTGACGATCGTGCAGACGGCGTCAGTGAGACCAAGGCTTACGGTGCAGGGCGAGACGGTGCGGCCTGCGGTGCCTTCAGAACACAAGGCCAGTGACGGAGTTGGATGACTGAGTCGGTCGCGGTTCCCTCTTCTCTGTGGCAACTGAAACAGCAGTCCCAGAGCGGCACCCAGAGGTTAGTAAAGTCTTTGCAGTCCGTGAGACTTCTTAACAGGATGCAAGCTCGGTTTCAGGCTCTTGGAGATACTCCGCACAAGTAGAGAAAGTTCAGTCCAGTCCTTTCCCTGCCAAAGGCAGAAGCAGCAGCTGCAGGCCAACCCAACAAAGTAACAACAAGGCAAAGGGGCAGTACTCCTCCTGGCAGCTCTTCCAGCTCTTCTCCTTGGCAGGTTCCTCGATTCCAGCGAGTTCTAAAGTCTTGGGGTCTGGGCCCCAATATTCATACCAGCAATTCCTTTGTCCTGTTTGGGATGCATTCTGCCAGTGTGCACCTTCTTCCTTTGTCAGTGTGGGCCAGGGTCCTTAGACGCACCACAGGAGGTAGAGCCCTATACAGACCCAGGTGCTACTCCTCCCACCCATCTATGTGTAGATGTGCCTATTCAGCCCTGTGCTGACTCGCCCTGTCTCCTGGAGTCTCCCCCAGCCCCTGTCACTTACAAACCCGACAGACAATGCACAGGCTAGCAGAGGCAGGCTTGAGGGTTAGGGCCGCAAATACCTACTTTCTAAAAGTGGTGTTTCCAAACACAGAATGTTAAAACCAACTTGACTTGACTAAAAGATGCATTTTATCATTCTGAGTTCAGGCATACTAAACTCGAATTTCTACCATGTTCCCTGAGTTAGTTAAGATTATAGATAATTTTTTTTTTGATAAACACATTTTGTTTTATTGAATTGACAAAATACAAGAAATACACCAACCATACATCCTCACACAATACAATTCTAGGACTAAGAAAGGAAGTTAGCACTGCCTGGTTTACAAACAGCGGTAAAAGCATATGAATATAAAATTGGACATTCTCTTTATGACTAAACCACCTCCCCCAAGCATTTCCCCCAAACCCTACGGTATTTCTTAGGACATTCAATCAATCAATCAATCATGAGTTTGTTAAAGCGCAACTACTCACCCGTAAGGGTCTCAAGGCGCTAGGGGTGGGGGGGTGCAGGTTCCATTCCATCAAGGAGGGGGTCTGTCGAAGAGCCAGGTTTTGAGGTTTCTTGCAAAGATGGGGAGCGATGTTGTCTGTCTGAGGTGGAGCGGAAGGGCGTTCCATACTTTGGCCGCGAGGAAGGAGAAGGAGCGGCCTCCCGATCTGGTCTTTCTGGTGCGGGGGACCTCGGTGTAGGAGAGCTGGGCTGATCGTAGGGTCCTTTGGGGTACGTGGAATTTGAGCCAGCTGTTCAGGTATGCTGGTCCGGTGCCGTGGAGGGCCTTGTGTGCCTGGGTGAGCATCTTAAAGGTGATTTTCGCCTCGACGGGGAGCCAGTGGAGTGTGCGCAGGTGCTGCGAGATGTGGCAGTGTTTTGGCAGGTTGAGGACCAGTCTTGCGGCGGCGTTCTGGATGTTCTGTAGCTTGCGGATGAGGTTTTTGTTTATTCCGGCGTAGAGTGCGTTGCCGTAGTCAAGTCTGCTGGTGACCAGGGCATGAGTGACTGTCTTTCGGTGTTCGAGGGGGATCCATTTGAAGGTCTTACGAAGGAGGCGGAGGGTGTGGAAGCAGGAAGATGAGTTGATCTGGCGGTCCATTTTGAGCTCGGAGTCCAGGATGATTCCCAAGTTGCGTGCGTGGTCTGTGGGGGTTGGCGGGTTTCCGAGGGCGGTGGGCAACAGGTGTCGCTCCAGGCGTCGGGGTTTGGGCCCATGATGAGTACTTCTGTTTTGTTGGTGTTTAGTTGTAGGAAGCTGTTTTTCATCCATTTGACGACGGCTTCCATGCCTTCTCGAAAGTTGCGTCTGGCGGTGTTGGGCTCGTTGGATAGGGAGAGGATGAGCTGGGTGTCGTCTTCGTATGACACGATGTTGAGTCCGTAGGTTCTGACGATGGGGGCAAGTGGAGCCATGTAGACGTTAAAGAGCGTCGGGCTGAGGGAGGAGCCCTGGGGGACTCCGCAGGTGGTAGGTGTGGGGTCTGAGAGGAAAGGGGGGAGTCTGACCCGTTGCGTCCTGCCGGAGAGGAAGGAGCAGATCCAGTAGAGGGCCTTGTCCTGGATTCCTCCATCGTAGAGTCTGCGTATTAGGGTGCGGTGGGAGACTGTGTCGAACGCCGCTGATCTAGGAGGATGAGGGCTACTGTTTCTCCTTTGTCCAGTAGGGTACGGATGTCGTCTGTTGCGGCGAGGAGGACGGTTTCTACGAGCCTCATACATAACCTTCTCTTGTGTGGCACACCAGTCCACCCCAGTCCCCCAATGTCCAATACTCAGAGGTTCAGGGAGCTTCCAGGAGGCTGCAATGTCTCTCTTTGCAACCACCATTGCTGTAGTGTAAAACAATTGTTCGTTCCGAGACCCATCCAGCCCATCAGTGATGCCCAGGATCGCATGCTTTGGGTCATGGGGGATCTCCCAGCCCAAAACCGCAGTGAGTTCCTCCTCAATCACCCCCCAGAACCACTCCAAGCGGAGGCATACCCACACCATGTAGAAATAATATGCGGGGTCGTGACCACATCTAGCACAAGCAGAAGTTGGGCTGATTCCGGCTTGGTGAAGGAGCATCGGGGTGAGATGTGCAGCATGTAAGTGCTATATAGCAGAGGCAGTGACCGTTCTAGTAGCCATAAGGGTGTCACGCCAATCCTCCTCATCCAAGCTGCCCACCCAATCCTCCCATTCAGCCCACAGTCAGTCTAAGGAAGTGGGGGCATTGTGCGATAAATACGGGAGATGCCACCCCTCCCCAGGTTACCTAGCATTATCTGGGCCTCAGGCGGGCTGTGATCAGGAAGACGTGTGCCTGTTGCAAGGTGGACGTGGAGGGCGTGGCGCAACTGCAAGTACCTGTAGAATTGCGACGGATGCATGGAGTGTCTGCTTTGGAGATCACCAAAGGACTGCATGTGATCCCCCACCCACACATCGCCTAGTTGCAAAATGACTATGAGATCCCAGTCCCTGAAACCCTGCACAGGTCCCCTACCACAAAGGTGTACATTGGGTAGTGTGCCCATCCATTTGATAGGCCGCAATGCGGCCCGCCAGGCAAGCAACACAGAGGGTGTTACCTCCGGTAAGCGTCAGGGAAAAGGGGCCCCACACAACATGGCCTGAATCCTGGCAAAGCCCACTTCCCCAACCTCGAGCCTGTAAGCCGGGTCAGACCAACCCCTGTTGAACCAATCATGTATAAAGAGAAGCCGCGTGGCCAGATAGTATAAATAGAGATGGGTCATTCCCAAACCCTCATCGAACAATGGGATCCTACAGACGTCAAGTGCCAATCGGGCCCTACCTTTCCCCCATAAAACTTGTTGGCTATGCTATCGAGTTCACTAAACTAGGCCCGAGGAAAGCCCACGGGGGTGTTTTGTAGTACATAGAGGAAGCGGGGAGTACCACCATTTTAAATAGGGCGAACCTCCCCATGGGGTTCAGGGGCAATGGCTGCCACCTCTGGTTGTCCGCCTTAACCCGTTTCACCAGGGGAGCAACTAAGGGCCCAGCTGAGCTCAGGGAGCAAGGTCATCCATATCCCCAAATATTTAAAGGATTGATGGTGAAGAGGAATGTTGTATTGCCAGTCAAAACATTCGCGGGACAGGTGGAGGGGAACCAGGGCTGACTTACAGGGTTCAGCCGGAGGCCCATTCAAAGGGGTGAAGAATGCGGCGGCAAAGGGGGCCTGACCGGGTGGGATCTGGCAAGTAGATGAGAACGTCATCCGCATTGAGTACAATTTTGTCGGTGTTGGGCCACTCCCATCCCTGCATATGCTCACACGATCGCAACATGGATGCCAAGGGCTCCATCACCAAGGTGAAAAGCAGGGGTGACAGGGGACAACCTTGTCTTGTTCCCCGGCGAACCGAGAAGGGCTCAGACAGAACCCCGTACACAAGAACATGGGCGCGGGGAGAGATATAAAGCACCTTAACCATGGCATGAAAATGGGGACCGAGTTCCATTTAATCAAGATCATCTAAAAAAAAAAAACAATCCGCCGAATCAAAGGCCTTTTCAAAATCCACCAGAAGAATTGCGAGGTATGGGGTGAGAAGATGAGGATTTGCCAAGGCGACTTGCAGTCTATGGAGACAGTGCCTGGTGCCACGTGAGAGCATGAACCCGCATTGGTCGGGGTGACTCAGTGTGGCCAAATGGGGTTTAAGTCGTTGGGCAAGGATTGTGGCAAACAATTTAACCTCTGTATTAATGAGGGAGATAGGGCGGTAGTCCGCACACCGCGTTGAGGGTGGCTGGGACTTGGGGAGAACCACAATGGTGGCCATATCTGTCTCCCACGGGAGGGAGCCCTTTTCAACAGCCTCCCCAAACAGCCCGCCAGATGTGGGATAAAAACGTCCCGATACTGCATGTAATACTCTTGAGGGAGGCCGTCTGGGCCTAGTGTCTTGCCGGAAGAAACCTGGGCAATCGCTCCCTCTATCTCCTCGTGATGGGGCGATCGAGGTCTTTCTGGCTAATGGGGTCTAAACTGGGGAGGAGGTCACCCCCGACCTTCAACATATCTGCAAGAAAAAAGGGAAGGAGGTCTGGCCTCATAGAGTAGCTGGTAATAGGAGGCAAAGGCATGGGCCATCCCCTCGGGGGAACGGCACAACGAACCGTCCTGTGCCATGACCTCGGGAATGATGCGGTTTGTCCTCGGGTCTGTGGCAAGGCGATGGAGGAGCAAACCATTCTTGTTGCGCCAACCATAAACCCAGGCCACGGATGAACGCCAAAAGAGTTTGGCTGCCTCCAGTGACAACTGCTTGTTTTCCGACCAAACCCGGACAAGAAGTCTGGCTTCAGGGGCGTCTGGATACTGAATAGAGGCCCGCTCGAGGCACAAAACTTGCGCCTCCCGACTGGAAATTTGTTTCACTTGGGCTTGCCGCTGACGTTTAAGCTGGCCCTTAGCAATACCCCTTGCTGGCCTTGCCCGCGTCCCACAGAACGCCCGGAGAGGAAACAGATCCGTCATTAGAAAGGAAGTATTGTTTGAGCTCCTGACCCGCCACCTTCTGAAATTCTCTGTCTTGGAGAAACCAGGCATTAAATATCCATGTCTGCCTCATGAAGGCAGGAGGAGGGCCCGCGCGAATCCTTAGTGGGGAGTGATCCGAGATACCCCATGGGAGGATGGCAACATCCTGAACCATAAGGCAATCTGTTGATGGAACGAAAATGGCGTCAATACGCGTCTGAGTGTGGCGTGGTGCCGAAGCGTGTGTAAACTGCTTAGAATGTAGGTGCCATGTACGCCAAGTTTTGCACAGACCCGGGGACTCGGACCAAGCCCTCAGCTGCTTTGCCTGCATGACTCTACTAGGGGAAGGGGGACCGTTCGTATCTAGGTCCGGTGAGGAGACCACATTAAAGTCACCCCCAAGATAAGTGGGGCCGAGTGGTTGGGACGCCAGGAGCTCTGTGTATCTGGCTAGTGTTGCCGTTATCATGGAAGGTGGAGAATAGAGCGTTACAAGGCTCATGGGGGTCCCGTGGAATGTACCACTGAGGGACACAAATGTACCTTGGGCATTGAAGGTTGTCTGGACAATGACAAAGGGAAGGGAGCGCTTCACCAAAATCGCCACCCCTCGGGATCCCAGAGTTAACCCTGAGTGCCACGCCCTGTCGTATACATAGCTCGCCAGAAAGGGGCAGCGGTTACCCAGCAAGTGTGTCTCTTGTTTTAGCAATATGACCACCCCAAGACGTTGCACATAGCGCAAGACAGCCACCCGCTTGAAACGATCAGGAGGCCATTAACATTCCAGGACATGATGCATAGAGAAGTGCTTAATAGAGGTGTATCGGGCATGGTGTCATGGTGGGATGGCGTGGCATTAGGCACCCAGAGGGGGGCCTACATCAAGAAGGGGCGCCCAAGGGTGCCGTGTAGTGTCCAAAGGGAAATCTGTGTACTCCATCGGGTGCAAATCCGGGAGCAATGTGAGTGTTGGTGTAACAAAATTAAGAAATAATGAAAACAAAACTAAACAAAGAACCACACGGGACAACAGTCCCCACTCCCCCTCTCCACCCTACACTTCGGGAATGGAAGCATCTGTCGCCCCAACAATGAACAAATGAAACAAGACCAAACTAAAACGCTTGGGATTGGGGAAGCGTGGAGGACCCCTCCTCATGACAGGATGTACATAAACGAGATCATCGGCGAAAAAGAAAGCATAAGTTAGATTATAGTACCTGGCTGCGGAGCCAGGCCCGGCAGGCAGGGACAAGATCAGGCGGGGTCTCTCAGAAGCATCGGGCTACGGGAGAGGTCATTATCCAGAAGATCAAGAAGAGAAGGCCGGGTGAAGCACCGCCACACTCCAGGTGGCCGGAGGAGCCAGAGTGCCTCCTGACCGAAGACTCCACTGAGAGAAGCATTGGTTGCCAGGAGCAGCCCGGTGGGGAGTCTGAACGGGCCTGCCTCGGCCCACGGCACCTGCAGGGGCGGTGCGCTGCGGCTGGGGGCAAATGGCATGGGATGGACAGGTCCGCCGCTCGCCCCCCCCGGGGCAAAATCTGGTTGCCAGTCTTTCTTCAAGGGGCACTCCTCAGTTACCCAGGCCCAAGCCTCAGTAGGAGTGTCAAAAAACAAGGTTTTATTGGCGAACACGACTCTCAGACGTATTGGGAAAAGGAGCCGATATTGAATGTTGAGTGCCCTCAGTTTTTGCTTCACTTCACCAAAGGATAGCTCTGACCTTGGACCTCATGGGTATAGTCCGGGGAGATCATGATTAAGTGGTTCTCGTAATGGAGCCGCTGCTGTTTGCCGGCTTCAGCCAGGATGACAGCACAGTCTTTGAAATTTAGAACCCGCATTATGACCGGGCGAGGAGGTGCACCCTGTGGCGGCCTGAAGGCAAGGGATCTGTGAACCCGTTCAATCCCGAACCATGGGGAGAAAGAGCCCGCGGGGACCCACGATCGCAGACGCTTGTCCAGGAAGTCCGTCGTGCAACCCTGCTCCGCTCCCTCCGGAAATCTCACCAGCCGGAGGTTGTTACGCCGGGACCTGTTTTCCGCATCCTCCGCTCGGTGGTGCAATTCTTGGGTGTGCGACTAGAGACAGGCCATTTGCCCATTGAGTTGCTCGACATCATCCTCTACAGTATAAATTCGGGTTTCAGTCTCCTTGATCTGGTCAGTGGCATTACGAAGGTCCTGCCGGATGAGGGTCATGTCCACACGTACTTCCACGATCTTGCCCTCCACCGAAGGATTATAGGATGTTATACTCAAACTACCCACTCTGGCCTATGGAGAACAGGTAGCCTTGCATTAGTGAAAAACTAAGTAGGCTGTAATTCATTATCAGGACATGCCACACACACCAGGGCATGTCCTACCTTTCACATACAATGCACCCTGCCCATGGGGGTACCTTGGGCCTACCTTAGGGATGACTCACATGTAGACAAGGAAAGGTTTAGGGTCTGGCAAGTGTGTGCACTTGCCAAAGCGACATGGCAGCCCCAGGCTGCGCACAGACTCTGCAATGGCAGACCACAGTTACACTTTAAGGGCTGTTGCGTGGCTGGCACGATCCAGTGCTGCAGCCCACCAACAGCATTAGGCCCTGGCACTTGCAGTGCACTTTATTAGGGACTGACACATACATCAAATAAGCCAATCATGGAAATACCGACCCATAACACATTTTATACAGGAGCACTTGCACTTTACCACTGATCATCAGTGAGGAAAGTGCGCAGAATCATCACACTAGCAAAAAGAGAGTCAAAAACGAGAGGTCAGGGGGCGTGGCTAGCAGCCGAGCATGGCGGCAGCCTAAAAGAAGAGCTCCGTAGATAGAATGGCCTCTTCTAATATCCAACTACTTATCCGTTCAGGAAAGATGCTCTAGCGGAGGGTCACGAAGCCTAGGACCAGGCAGAACCCAGGGCAGCAACTTTGAACATTGTCCGACACCGGAGGCGAGAATTATGTTGTGGCGACTCTGAGGCCTACACGAGCCGGGTCCTATCCTATTTGATAGTCCGAGAGGAAGTGCAGGCAACTCGGATCGACACCACCGGAAATGCTCGACCACCACGATCCAAACAGGCGGCCAAGCGTCTGATAACTGCACGGACTGATCGGTATGGCCTAATTGGAATTTAGTACGTATAAGAAAGGAAACTATCCACGGTTGTGAAGAAACGCAATCAGACTGCCGACAGGTGAAACCGAAACCACAGTGGAACAAAGGATCGGTCCGCCATCTTAACACGTCGCGATCAGACCAACGAGGGACAGCATTGAGCGCCGTCACCACAGAACTGTGATCAGCATCCTAAAAGTCGGAACTCTGGCCTTGTAATACCTGCTCCCAACTTGTTCGGGAACTTGCAGATTAATAAACTGCGAGAACCCGCACAATACAGATGGTGTGGGCCTACTACTCAGTCTGATCGTACGAAGCAAACAGCGCAGACCAGTTACAGGAAAAGTCCACTGGACTCTGACAGGCTAAGAGACACAGCCTACAAGACTCTTGTGGTGCGAACAAGCAAAGATGGCTGGTAAGAACTCGAGAGGAGGCACTACGCAGACCCGTATCAATAGATTTGCCAGTGGCGGAGCATCCTCTTCCCCATCGGACGGGAAGGCCCCAGCCAGCAAAATGGCGGATGGGACGAACACACAGAAAACAACGCTGGAGGACATCATGCGAGCGTTAACACAAGTGCAGGCCACAGTGGGCTCAATATCAACGGAAATCAGACAGACGGAGGGCAGACTTCCACAAGATGTCCGAAAAGGTGAAATCAATGGAGGTGGTCACGAAGTCACTTGTGGAGGATGTCTCTGAGCTCCAAACGGCGATGGAACGGATGGCGGTGGAGAACAAAACACTACGCGAGAAGCTGGACAATCAGGAAGGTCGCTCAAGAAGGAACAACATCAGAATTCTTGGCGTACCGGAATCTGAGGGCAATAGAGCAACAGACTTATATGTGGAAGACTTGATTAAAAAACAGCTCCAACCCAAGGGGCTGTCTGCCTTTTTCTCGGTAGAAAGAGCCCATCGAGTACCGGGGGGTAGACCTAAACCAGGCACGACACCACGG
Organism: Lissotriton vulgaris; assembly: GCF_964263255.1. Classification (NCBI taxonomy): domain Eukaryota; kingdom Metazoa; phylum Chordata; class Amphibia; order Caudata; family Salamandridae; genus Lissotriton; species Lissotriton vulgaris. The sequence continues at coordinate 289,924,281 of NC_141695.1, forward strand.
CCCACTCTAGCCCGTCTATTCAACTTTCGGGACAGAGATGCATTTTGCAGACGGCTAGAGTGTCCCCTCCGGTCAAGATCCTCAACTCCACTCTGGCCTTCATTCCAAATTACACAGCAGAGGTGGCGCGCCGCAGAAGGACGTTTGTGGAGGTAAAGAAAGAACTGAGAGTAAGAGAGATCCCGTACTCAATGATTTTTCCGGCTAGGCTGAGAGTGGTATCAGAAAATAAGACTATGGGGCATATTACCAACGGTTAGCGATATTTACCGCTAACGATGCTTAGCAACAAATTTTTTAACGCTAAGCATCGCCGGAAATTATCGCAGAGATAACTTGCTATTAGCAAGGTTTATCTCAGTAGTGATAAAAATCCTCGGGCTAACTGCCAATTGAGAGATTATCGCTGGAAAACCAACGATAATCTCTCAAAGTTTGGCGTTAGCTTGATAATAGGGGCTCACAAACTTAGCCATGATATCCACCTTCCATAGGATATCATGGCTAAGTCAGGAAAATACCAGGTGTAAAAAAAGCAGTGCTAACCGCGGTTAGCGCTGCTTTTTTTTATCACTAACAGGGTTCGCGAAATCCTTGATAATAGGAGAAATGTCGCTTAACAACATTTCTCCTATTATTTTTCTCTGGAACGCCCCCTTTGCATCTCATTAGAGATGCAAGGGGAAGCTTAGAGAAAAAGAGTGCTAACATGCGAATTTGCGTGTTAGCACCCTGTTGCTAATAGGGAGATAATTTTATCTCCGCTTTCTTGGCTTTTAAAGCCAAAAAAGCGGAGATAAATCCCTTGATAATATGCCCCTTGGTTCTTTGACACTGGCGTGGGAAAAACACATTGACGATCTGTGTTACCTCAACCTTAGAAATTGTTTTGGAGCTTGTAAGACTGTAGGCATGCATGAATGAGTGGTGTGTATGTGAGTCAGTGTGTGTTAGACAGGGTATTAGTTGTTTCTTCACTTAGTTTGTAAAATATATAGTACATTTTGGATAGATTGCAAAAATTATGTCACTCACTTTTGCACTTTTAAAATTGGTTGGATTATTACCAATGTTGATGAATTAATGTACACACAAGAGAAGATCCAAAAAAGAAAAAAAATGTTTTAAATAATTTTGATAAACTAACGAAAAAAAAAATATATATATATCTAACCAAAGAAAAAATATTGTTGTCCCTGTACTAAATTGAAGGCGAATCATTTCATTTTGTGAGCTACGCCATATAAGAAATTGAGACTAGACCATGGGGGAATCTTGATATAATTGGTTCTTTGACACTCCTGAACTGGCGAGAGACTGGCTGGAGGGATGGAGACCGTCGACCCAGCCCCGCCGATCGAATAGGACACAAAAGAACAAAACCACAGGAATTCCTGAGGGCTCACAAACATCTCAAAGAACGGAAGAGGAACACTCACTAGACGGAGATACAGTGGTCGACGACGCCAATAAGGAACACTAACCTCCTGGGGACAACTAATGACTTGTTATTTAACTTTGTGACCTGCCTGAAGGTCTGTTGCAGGACACTGGGCTGAGGGCATCCGAGGAGAGTAAGAGGGGCCACCGGCTCCGGAGAATCTTCACCCCCGCGAGCAAGTATTTGTGTGGGGAATGGGTTAAGCACTCTGCTAAGTTGAGGGGGCGGACGGTTCTATGTCCGTATCGCAGGGAGGCAGGGAGGGGGGTTGTTCAGGATAAAGGGGGGGGTTTCGTTGTTTGTTTTGTTTGACTCATAAGGATAACGTATGTCATGACGAACTGAACACGCAGATGGGCATACGCCGGACACAATGGCAACCATGCACTGAGAAAACCATGTCAGTCCTTCCAGGTATGCTATGGCACACGATGTACAACCTGATACCCTAGGTGAGAGCGCTCGCTCGGGCCGGTAACTCCACTACAATTGATGTCCTGGAATGTGAGGGGACTGGGAGACAAGATAAAGAGGGGGTTGGTTCTACAGGGTATTAAACGACTAAATCCGGATTTGATCCTTCTTCGGGAGACACACCTAGTGGGAACGGCCAGTAAGGCGTTAGACAGACGAGGCTACAGCATGATAGTGCACTCAGACTTCACCTCAGGGTCCTGTGGAACGGGCATCTTAATGAGAAAAGCATCCCGTTTTATATTACATTCCACTAGAAGTGATGAGCATGGCCGTTTTGTCCAGCAATTGGGCAATGGGAAGGTAAACCACTCAACATTGTTTCGGTATATATTCCTCCAGCATTACATGCGACTACCCTTCCTGATTTGGGGAAATTACTGTTAGATCTCCCGGAGGGCGATCTTGTGGTGGGAGGGGACTTTAACGCAGTGGCACACACCACACAAGATAGATTTCCGGTCCGGTCACACGCTCTTGGACCGTCCCGTTTCAATGAATTCCTCGAGGCGCAAGGACTGCTAGATATTTGGAGGCATCTTAACGCTGAGGGCCAGCAATACACCTACTACTCTGCAACTCATAATAGTCTGTCCCGCATAGACTACTTTCTTACACTGGGCGATGGCCACCTTACCATAAACGATGTGAAGATCAGACTCAGGGGTATTTCGGACCACTCCCTCCTAACATTGAGCCTCTCGAGCTCAGAAAGAGCCCGCAAAAGAATCTACCCAATCTATCCAGGTTATATTAAGATACCGCATGTCCGGAAGGAATTGAAAAAGTCGACCCGGCATTATTTTGCAGAAAATACTGCCTCTGTATCATCCCCCACGACCCTATGGGAGGCCTATAAGACGGTTTTGAGAGGGCATGCCATTACAACCATAACGGGGCATAAACGCACACACAAAAAGAATTGCTGGACCTAGAATTGAAACTTGAGGCAGCAAACGCGGCACACATGGCACATCCAACAGAGGACGCACTTCACGCACTTAATCTCTGCCAACAACTACACAATGATCATATATGGCGGCAGACGGTTGAGAATATAGCTACGACAGCGAATAGAGTGTATGATATCGGTGACAAAGCCAGTAAACTCCTGGCTTGGTTGGATTAAAAGAAAGAGGGTTGTAGGAACATATTGCAATTGAAAGACCCGGTTGGGAAGCTACACTCGCACCCATTGGACATTATAGAAATCCTAGTGGACCACTTCCAAGGAGTATATACCCCGGAAGTGGAAGTCACAGCAGATGCAGCAACACTGGCCCTCCAGAATGTACGAACCCCGACTCTGCCCCAGGAAACAGTAGATGAATTGGAGGCAGACCTATAGGTGGAGGAGATACAGGCAGCAATCAACGCACTACATACAGGAAAAGCGGTAGGCCCCAACGGTATCCCGGTCGAATGGTACCAAGCAATGGCAGACACACTAAGTGGGCCATTGTTGGCCATGCTAGAGGATAGTTTAGAGCGGGGGATCCTGCCCTTGGATCAACGGATGGCAACTATTGTGGCCATCCCGAAACTGGGTAAACCACCCGCCGAGTGTACATCGTACCGCCCGATCTCGCTTCTCAACGCTGAAGCAAAAATGTTGGCGAAAATACTAGCCACTAGATTGATGCCCCACCTATCCCACCTGATCCATCCGAACCAGTCGGGTTTTATGCCCCATAGAAGCACGGCACTGAATCTTCGACGTGTACATGGTGCATTGGCACGAGCCCCCTTACTATCGGAACCAGCAGTCATACTATCGTTGGACGCCAGAATGGCGTTCGACATGGTGGAATGGCAATACCTATTCTCACTCCAAGCATACATGGGCTTTGGCCCTAAATTTATCGCATGGATAAAGCTTCTGTACACAAATCCTGTCGCATACGTGGCGGCCAATGGCCACATCTCCCGAGAAATACCGTTGGCCAGGGGGACGAGACAGGGTTGCCCGCTCTCCCCCTACTGTTTGCCTTGGTCCTAGAACCGTTGGCGACTGTCATTAGAGCCACCCCATTGATGAGAGGAGTGAGTTGGGGGGAACACTGGAAGGACAGGGTCTCCCTCTACGCAGATGACATGTTAATTTACCTATCCAACCCAGCCACTGGTATCCCGGTTGTTAGAATTGGGGGTCTCTGGTTGGCGCAAGTATGCACTTGTGACAAGCAGGGACCCTCTCCTCTAAGTCAGGGCGAAGGATGACCCCTTAGAATTACCCTTGCTCACCCTCTAGGTGCGTGGCGTGAGCAGCCAAGGCTATTCTTCAGGCGTTATTCAGTTAAGCATTTGTAATCGCGCACACAGTAAAATGTACTAATCCCCCCACAAATGGACACCAGGCTGGAAGTATATATCAAAATACGATTCTTTATGTAAAAATATATATATATCTTAGATCAGGCTTATTCACAAGACCAATAACGTTTTTGTATCACCACAGATTGTGAATAGGCAAGCTTCTCTTTTAAATATTCCACCAACAGTTCTTTGTTGTAGTTTAAATGTTTCTTTTTTCAGTTCAATTGGCTTTCCACAGGGTTCTCTTATAAATGTACTTCTTTGCAGTTCTCTTAATTTCAAAGGCTTCCCAAGCACCTCTTCGCACCAGTTCGGGGGCTCTCAGACTCGCCCGGGGCCTCTGGTGCGCTTCGCAGGGCTTCCCTCGCTCTCCGTGAGGAAACTGATCCGGCCCCTACCGCAGCTCACGCATCCGGCGTGAGCACGCCGACGCCGCGTCCGGCTCTTCCCACCGGCTCGGGGACAGAGCTAGACGCGAGCCGGCTCGGCAGTGCGGCTTGCAGTGCGGTCAGGTAGGGAGGCGGGGAACTGGGAGGGCCGGTGCACTAGGCTGAGGACGCGCACTCGTACTCACGGTTCCACAGAGGCGGGTGCGGCCGGTGCGAGAAAGGGGAAATAACAACGTTGCGGGCCCCTAGCCCGAAGGGAAGCTTTTTCCGAAGGTCTTGGTGTCTTCCTTGGTTTGTGCCGAGTCGCCACGAGCAGCGCGACTCGGTCGGTTCTGTGCAGCGGGATCCCTTCTGATTAGCGGAGGATCTCCGGGAGGCAAGGCACAGCACGGGAGTCCTTAGTACCGACAGTACCAAGGGGGCTCCCTTCACAATGCGGTGCGGCCTCTCCGGGGTCAGAGCAAAAGCGGGACGGCTGGGTGCAATGGCATGCACAGGCGGCGGTCCAGGCTGTGGATCACTCGTGTCCCCGGAATTCAGGCGGGAGGAGTCAAAATCGCGCTCAGGCGCTCCGTTGAAGCAGGCAGGGGTAGAGGAGCGGCAGGCCTTAGCCCTGGGGCAGAGAGCGACTCCGAGTGGAGCGAGGCTCTCAAGGGCAAGAGGGCAGGCTGGCTCCCGAGTACCACGGCCCTAGGAGGGGGCGAGAGGGGGCAGATTTCACCTCCGGCGGGAGGAAATACTCGGCCTCAGGCAGGGGACGAGCCAAAGCACAGGAGAACCCACTGGTCCTGGGGTTCAGTTCAGGGGGCAAGCTCAATTAAGCCCTTTGAGAATGTTTCTTGCAACAAAGCAGCAAAGTCTGTTTAAAGTCTTCTTCCTCTCCTTTCTCAGCAAGGCAAGCAGCAGGCCAGTCCTTTCAGCGTCTTCTCCTCCTTCTAGTCGGGCAGAGGTTCTTCGTGGGGAAACAGGATTCTGATTTCTTAGGAGCAGGGCTCCTACCTTTATACTGTATTTCTTTTGTTCTTACAGGCCAGGGGGGCCTTTGCATAGCCACTTTCAGTCTCTGAGCACTTTGTTGGGGGTACTCTGACTTCTGCTTTCAGTGTGAGGAGCAGGCACATCAGACCCTCCACAGGAGGTGGAGCCAGCATTGTGTGGACAGGGGCAGCCAGGAGTACCTTGTTGATGGGGCTTCGCCCTTCCTGGGCCAGGTGCAGGCTGAGTCATCAGTCGCTCCCCAGGGGGGCGGAGCCAGCATTGTGGTGGCAGAGCACAGCCTGATTAAGAGCCCAGGGCCACTCCTACCTCCCACTAAGGTGTAATCCTTGCATTCACCACCTGTCATCCCCCAGCCCTGTCACTCACACAACCCAGACAGTCAGATACACATACTGCAGAGGCGGGCTGAAATGGTTAGGCAAGCAAATGCTAGCTTTCTAAAAGTAGCATTTGCAAACACAGGATATTAAAATAAACTTTACTAAAAGAAGTATTTTATTATTCTGAGTTCAGGCATACTAAGCATTAATTTCTACCATGTTCCCTGGGCCTGCTGGGATTATAGAGTGTAATAATTCCAGCAGCCCATCTGGCCTAAAGGGAGCAGGTAGCCTTACAACAGTGAAAAACGAATTTGGCTGTAATTCACTATTAGGACATGCCACATACATCAGGTCTTGTCCTACCTTACACTTACAATGCACCCTGCCCTAGGGCCTACCATAGGGGTGACTAATATGAAGTTAAGGGAAGGTTTAGAGGCTGACAAGTGTGTGCACTTGCCCAGCCAGCATGACAGTACCAGACTGCACACTGGTTCTGCAATGGCAGACCCTAGACACATTTTAAAAGGCTGCTTGTGTGGGTGGCGCAACCAGCACTGCAGGCCCACTAGCAGTATTGGCATTTACAAGCCCTGGCACTCCTGGCGCACTTTACTGGGGACTGACAGTAAATCCAATGAACCAATAAGGTATACCAAACACAGTTACACTTTTCAAAGGGAGCACTTGCACTGCGGCACGGATTGGCCGTGGCGCAGTGCCCTGAGCAGCGGACACCAGAAAAAACAGCAAAAACATCTGAGGCACATCAGCAAAAAGTGGAAGGGAAACTCACGCCAAGGTGCCAGGTCTAGCACGTGTCCCCTCCAGCTGAAATGTGGGGAGAACTACCCTTCCCCAGGGAGTTCCTCATCACTAAGGCGGAAAAACCTGGACAGACCGTCAGCGTTGGCGTGATCTGTGCCAGGGCGATGTTCCACCGTGAAGTCCATACCCTGTAGGGAGATGGACCACCTCAACAGTTTTGGGTTCTCACCCCTCATTTGCATCAACCATCTGAGGGGCCTGTGGTCTGTCTGAACCCGGAAGTGAGACCCAAACAAGTAGGGTCTTAGCTTCTTCAGCGCCCAGACCACAGCAAATGCTTCTCGCTCTATTGCACTCCACCTACTTTCCCATGGAAGTAACCTCCTACTGATGAAGGCTACAGGGTGGTCCCAGCCCTCCTCAGTCATCTGTGAGAGAACAGCCCCTACACAATGCTCTGAAGCGTCTGTTTGCACTAGAAATTCCTTGGAGAAATCAGGGGCAAGGAGCACGGGCGCCGTGCACATGGCAGTCTTCAGGGTGTCAAAAGCCTTCTGACAGGTGTCAGTCCAAATCACATTCCTGGGCTGCTTCTTAGAAGTCAGCTCAGTCAAGGGGGTCACAATAGTGCCATAGCCCTTGACAAACCTCCTGTAGTACCCAGTGAGCCCCAGGAAGGCTCTCACTGCAGTCTGGGTCTTGGGGATTTCCCAAGCCAGGATGGTCTCAATTTTGGGTTGCAAGGGTGCCACCTTGCCACTCCCCACTTGGTGTCCTAAGTACACCACTGAACCCTGCCCAATCTGGCACTTGCTTGCCTTGATTGTGAGGCCTGCTCTGCGCAGCGCCGTCAACACTTCCCAGAGGTGTCGCAGGTGTTCTGGCCAGGTGCCACTGAACACTGCGATGTCATCCAGGTAGGAGGCACTGAACTCATCCAGTCCAACCAGCACCTGGTTGACCAACCTCTGAAAGGCGGCAGGGGCATTCTTCATCCCAAATGGCATAACCCGGAACTGGAAATGCCCATCTGGTGTGGAGAATGCTGACCTCTCTTTTGCCCCATCGGTCAAGGCGATCTGCCAGTACCCAGACGTTAAATCAAACGTGCTGAGGAACCGGGCAGCCCCTAGCCGATCAATGAGCTCATCCGCTCTGGGGATAGGGTGCGTGTCAGTCTTCGTGACCGAATTGAGCCCTCTGTAGTCCACACAGAACCGGAGTTCAGGTGTGACTCCCGGCGCAGCAGCCTTTGGGACCAAGACCACGGGGCTGGACCAAGGACTGCTGGAGGACTCAACCACCCTAAGAGCAAGCATCTTGGAGACCTCCTCCTTGATGCAGGCCCTGACCCTGTCAGTTACCCTGTAGGCCTTATGTCTCACAGGTAAGCTGTCTCCTGTGTCCACATCATGGACGCACCAATCTGTGACACCAGGAACCAGGGAGAGCAGATCTGGAAACTGCCCCAGCAATTGGCGGCAGTCTTCCTGTTGCTCGGGCGTCAGGGTGGGTGAGAGGTTAACTCCATCCACTGACCCATCTTTCTCAGAGGCTACTAAAAGGTCAGGAAAAGGCTCAGTCTCCTCCTCCATCCCATCATCAGTTGCCAACAACATGCCCACTTCCGACCTCTTCAAGTGGGGCTTAAGGCGGTTAACATGTAGGACCCTCAAAGGGTTCCTGGGAGACTGCATGCCCACCAAGTAGGTTACTGGACTCTTGCGCTCCACAACCTCAAATGGACCTGTCCACTTATCCTGAAGTGCACAAGGCTCCACTGGGGCCAAGACCCACACCTTTTGTCCAGGTTGAAGCTCTACCAGAGTGGCATTCTGGTCGTACCACCGCTTCATCTCTTCCTGGCTGGCTTCCAGATTTGCCTCAGCAAGTTGTCTGAAGCGCCTGGTCTGGTTTCTGAAGGCCAGCATGTAACTGTATACATTCTGGGGAGGTTTCCTGGGAGATTGCTCCCAGCCTTCCTTTACCAAACTCAGAGGTCCTCTCACTGGGTGACCATACAGCAGTTCAAAGGGGCTGAACCCTAGGGACTTCTGTGGCACCTCACGGTATGCAAAGAGAAGGCATGGCAAGAGGACTTCCCACTTACGCCTCATTGGACCTTCTAGGCCCATGATCATGCCTTTCAGGGTTCGGTTGAATCTCTCAACAAACCCATTTCATTGGGGATGGTAAGGGGTGATGAACTTGTAGGTTACACCACACTCTTGCCAAAGGGACTTCATATATTTGGATATGAAGTTGGTCCCCCTGTCACTCACCACCTCTAGAGGGAATCCCACTCGTGAGAAAATTCCCATCAGTGCACGTCCCACCACGGGGGCCGTCACTGTCCTCCGAGGGATGGCTTCAGGGTACCGGGTGGCGTGGTCCACCAAGACCAGGATGAACCTGTTGCCCATGGCTGTCTTGGGGTCCAGAGGCCCAACAATGTCAATACCCACTCGTTGGAATGGAGTACTGACCACTGGGAAGGGTTGCAGAGGAGCCTTGTGCTTCCCTCCGCTCTTACCACTTGCCTGGCAAGTCTGACTGGATCTACAATGAGCATCTGAGCTCTTGTGCATTTGGGGCCAGTAAAAGTGGGTGACAAGCCGGTCATAGGTCTTGTCCATCCCCAAATGTCCTGCTAAAGGCACATCATGAGCCAGCCCCAGTAGGAAGGCTCTGAACTTCTGGGGCACCACCAGCACACGGGCTGACCCAGGTTCAGCAGCCTTAGGCTCTGAATACAGGAGGTCATTCTCCCAGTACACATAATGTGTTTTGGCCTGAACACCATTGGCCTGGTCTGCAGCCTGCTGCCGCATACCCACGAGAGAAGGGCATTCTTTCTGCTCCTTGCAGAATTCCTCCCTGGAGGGGCCTCCTTCTTGCTGCCAATGGGTCAGCTCAGGCAGGTCCCCCAGTTCAGCAATCTGTTCCCCAGTAGGCTCCAGGGCATCCCCCTCAGGGTCTGCTTCCTCCTGGACCGTGGGAACAACAGGGGCCGGTTTCCCGCGCCCCCTGCGCCTTCTCTCTAAGGCCGGTTCCTGGGCCTCTCCTTCCGGCCCCAGGATCTCTTGAGCACCACTACTGGCTGCCATTGACCGGGTGGTCATGCACGCCCAGTCAGGCAGACCCACCATCCTCAGGTGAGTCGTCTTCTCCACCTTTTCCCAAGGGAAGTCCTCCAAGTCATTCCCTAGCAAACAGTCCACAGGCATGGCTTTCCTCACACAGACCTGCAGAGTACCAGAGACCCCCCCCCCACTCGAAGGGAACTTGAGCCATCGGACACGGACTCTCTGAATTATCAGCGTTGATAACCCTACAGTAGGCATGGGGTACAACCTGCTCTTGAGACACCAGGTGCTGCCTCACTGCAGTCACACTGGCTCCTGTATCTCTAAGAGCCTCAGCTTTCTTACCATTGATGGTCACCACCTGCCCATATTTCTTAGTGTTAGAGGGCAGGTAGTTCTCAGGGACCATCTCACTGTCTCCTAGCGAGACTAGGGTCATTTGGACAGGATCTCCACCCCCCGGGCCCACTACTTCTTCTCCCAAGTGAACACTAGTCACTTGTCGGGGTGGAGCACCAGTGGGTGCTGGCTTACCAAATAGGCGACACTTGGGGTCAGTGGAAATGTGACCTGGGTCACCACATTTGTAACAATTGAAGGGCCCCTTTGGAACAGGCCTACCTGTCGGGCCCCATTCTGCTTAGCGGGTGGGGGAGGCTGAGAACCTCGCTGCTGATTCCCTTGGGGATTACTTTGGGGGCCTCGCTGGAGCCCTCTTTGTTTTACCCCTGTCCCCCCCACTCTTCTGCTGGGGACCCTGCCCACCCTTGGCGGAGTCTCCCATTGGACCCTTGTGGCCCCTGGTGCTGAGCCAGCGGTCCGCCTCCTCAGCAAGCTTCCTCAGGTTGGACAGCTTGCTATAAATCAGGTGCTGGCGTAGCTCAGGAAAACAGTGATCAGACAAGTGCTCCCATGCAATTAAATCAAAAAGCCCCTGAAAATCATTTACCTTGCTACCCGTCACCCAACCATCCAGTGCTCTGCAAAAACCAGTCACATACTCCACATATGTACTCCCAGTACGCTTTACACTCTCCCTGAACTTCTGTCTGTACATTTCAGGGGTAAGCCCATACCTGGTCATTAAGGCCTCTTTCATGCGGGGATAGGACTGCTGTTCTTCAGTGGGCAAATCTAGCAGGGTGTCCCGCCCTTCGCTAAGGAACCTCCCCCACAACCCCGCTCCCCAATCCTTGTCAGGGACCCGGTGGGAGGACATGGCTACCTCATATGCCCTAAACCACTGTCCTATGTCATCCCCCTTAAAGAACTCCTTAACTACATCTTTGGGTATGTACACCATGAACTCTACCTGCACCGGTGTTGTGCTGCCACCAGAAGGAGTTGTTCCCAAACCTCTCAGCTCCAACTCCTTCACTCTTAGGTTATGGTCCAGCTGGCGTTGTTGCGCCTTCATGGCCAATCTTTGCTTCTCCATCTCCATTTGTCCAGCTAACTTTGCCATCTCCATTGCATGTGCCCTTTCTGCTGCCCTGTCTGCCAGCTCCTCAGGTGACGGCCTCTGTTGGGCTCCACAGCGCCATCTGGTGGAATGATATCCACTGGGGTCTGGGGATCCCTTGACTCCTTCCAGGCTCTCAGCGCCTTGATGTAGTGGGCTTTCTTCTTGCACCCAGTGTGTGCAGCTCTGAACTTTATACAGAAGCCTCTCAATTGCTCTACTCTGTAGCCCTCCAGGCCTCCTTGTTCCCAGTCTACATCTTCAATTCCAGAAATCACAGAGGGTGCACTTCCAGCAGGGAGTGAGCCAGGCATGGCGTCAACAATGGCAGATGTCTCAACAAAATTAAACAAATGGAAATCTGTGGCTGCGTTATAGGTCTGCTCTCGCTATGTGGTGATCAGTAATTCACTGAATGTAAACTACAAATGCAAATTCGCAAATCCTCACCGCTGCGTCCAATGTTAGAATTGGGGGTCTCTGGTTGGCGCAAGTATGCACTTGTGACAAGCAGGGACCCTCTCCTCTAAGTCAGGGCGAAGGATGACCCCTTAGAATTACCCTTGCTCACCCTCTAGGTGCGTGGCGTGAGCAGCCAAGGCTATTCTTCAGGCGTTATTCAGTTAAGCATTTGTAATCACGCACACAGTAAAATGTACTAATCCCCCCACAAATGGACACCAGGCTGGAAGTATATATCAAAATACGATTCTTTATGTAAAAATATATATATATATCTTAGATCAGGCTTATTCACAGGACCAATAACGTTTTTGTATCACCACAGATTTTGAATAGGCAAGCTTCTCTTTTAAATGTTCCACCAACAGTTCTTTGTTGTAGTTTAAATGTTTCTTTTTCAGTTCAATTGGCTTTCCACAGGGTTCTCTTATAAATGTACTTCTTTGCAGTTCTCTTAATTTCAAAGGCTTCCCAAGAACCTCTTTGCACCAGTTCGGGGGCTCTCAGACTCGCCCGGGGCCTCTGGTGCGCTTCGCAGGGCTTCCCTCGCTCTCCGTGAGGAAACTGACCCGGCCCCTACCGTGGCTCACGCATCCGGCGTGAGCACGCCGACGCCGCGTCCGGCTCTTCCCACCGGCTCGGGGACAGAGCTAGACGCGAGCCGGCTCGGCAGTGCGGCTTGCAGTGCGGTCAGGTAGGGAGGCGGGGAACTGGGAGGGCCGGTGCACTAGGCTGAGGGCGCGCACTCGTACTCACGGTTCCACAGAGGCGGGTGCGGCCGGTGCGAGAAAGGGGAAATAACAACGTTGCGGGCCCCTAGCCCGAAGGGAAGCTTTTTCCGAAGGTCTTGGTGTCTTCCTTGGTTTGTGCCGAGTCGCCACGAGCAGCGCGACTCGGTCGGTTCTGTGCAGCGGGATCCCTTCTGATTAGCGGAGGATCTCCGGGAGGCAAGGCACAGCACGGGAGTCCTTAGTACCGACAGTACCAAGGGGGCTCCCTTCACAATGCGGTGCGGCCTCTCCAGGGTCAGAGCAAAAGCGGGACGGCCGGGTGCAATGGCATGCACAGGCGGCGGTCCAGGCTGTGGATCACTCGTGTCCCCGGAATTCCGGCGGGAGGGGTCAAAATCGCGCTCAGGCGCTCCGTTGAAGCAGGCAGAAGTAGAGGAGCAGCCGGCCTTAGCCCTGGGGCAGAGAGCGACTCCGGGTGGAGCGAGGCTCTCAAGGGCAAGAGGGCAGGCTGGCTCCCGAGTACCACGGCCCTAGGAGGGGGCGAGAGGGGGCAGATTTCACCTCCGGCGGGAGGAAATACTCGGCCTCAGGCAGGGGACAAGCCAAAGCACAGGAGAACCCACTGATCCTGGGGTTCAGTTCAGGGGGCAAGTTCAATCAAGCCCTTGGAGAATGTTTCTTAGCACAAAGCAGCAAAGTCTGTTTAAAGTCTTCTTCCTCTCCTTTCTCAGCAAGGCAAGCAGCAGGCCAGTCCTTTCAGCGTCTTCTTCTCCTTCTAGTCGGGCAGAGGTTCTTCGTGGGGAAACAGGATTCTGATTTCTTAGGAGCAGGGCTCCTACCTTTATACTGCATTTCTTTTGTTCTTACAGGCCAGGGGGGCCTTTGCATAGCCACTTTCAGTCTCTGAGCACTTTGTTGGGGGTACTCTGACTTCTGCTTTCAGTGTGAGGGGCAGGCACATCAGACGCTCCACAGGACGTGGAGCCAGCATTGTGTGGACAGGGGCAGCCAGGAGTACCTTGTTGATGGGGCTTTGCCCTTCCTGGGCCAGGTGCAGGCTGAGTCATCTGTCGCTCTCTAGGGGGGCGGAGCCAGCATTGTGGTGGCAGAGCACAGCCTGATTAAGAGCCCAGGGCCACTCCTACCTCCCACTAAGGTGTAATCCTTGCATTCGCCACCTGTCATCCCCCAGCCCTGTCACTCACACAACCCAGACAGTCAGATACACATACTGCAGAGGCGGGCTGAAATGGTTAGGCAAGCAAATGCTAGCTTTCTAAAAGTAGCATTTGCAAACACAGGATATTAAAATAAACTTTACTAAAAGAAGTATTTTATTATTCTGAGTTCAGGCTTACTAAACATTAATTTCTACCATGTTCCCTGGGCCTGCTGGGATTATAGAGTGTAATAATTCCAGCAGCCCATCTGGCCTAAAGGGAGCAGGTAGCCTTACAACAGTGAAAAACGAATTTGGCTTTAATTCACTATTAGGACATGCCACACACATCAGGGCTTGTCCTACCTTACACTTACAATGCACCCTGCCCTAGGGCCTACCATAGGGGTGACTAATATGAAGTTAAGGGAAGGTTTAGGGGCTGGCAAGTGGGTGCACTTGCCCAGCCAGCATGACAGTACCAGACTGCACACAGGTTCTGCAATGGCAGACCCTAGACACATTTTAAAAGGCTGCTTGTGTGGGTGGCGCAACCAGCGCTGCAGGCCCACTAGCAGTATTGGCATTTACAAGCCCTGGCACTCCTGGTGCACTTTACTGGGGACTGACAGTAAATCCAATGAACCAATCAGGTATACCAAACACAGTTACACTTTTCATAGGGAGCACTTGCACTGCGGCACGGATTGGCCGTGGCGCAGTGCCCTGAGCAGCGGACACCAGCAAAAACAGCAAAAACATCTGAGGCACATCAGCAAAAAGTGGAAGGGAAACTCACGCCAAGGTGCCAGGTCTAACACCGGTACTATTAGAAATATGCAATACGCATGGTATTAACTCTGGTTATACTATCAACTGGTCGAAATCGGTCATCTAGAGCTGAAGGGTCCACCACCAGACCTTCCCTGCGACTGCCTGTTGGCGATTGCGGACGCCTCGTTTAAATATCTGGGAATCAGCGTCGCCCGAGACACCCCGATATACTATGATCAAAACTTGATACCGCCACTCACTTGTTTGAAAGCAGACGTGAGACACTGGAAAACTCTACCGTTGACGCTGCTAGGGAGGGCGGCACTGTTTAAAATGAAGGCGCTTCCACGTCTTCTATATTTTCTGGAAAATACACCAACTCTAGTGCCACCCTCATATTTTCAAAAAGTGACTGCAGTAGTTTCAGGTCTGCTATGGGGGGAACGTCCGGCTCGGGTGGCGCATATAAAACTCAACCGAGGCTGGTACGACGGTGGAATAGCTTTACCGAATATGCAGTTGTACTATTGGGCGTCGCAACTCAAGGTGATAAACCAATGGATCCACACACCACAAGAGGACCCAGCTTATCTAGCAGACAGAGCGCAGTTAGGCACACATAGTCTATTGGCACCGCTGTACAATAAAAGTCTTCTGACAAAACTGATGGGCCCGACTAAACACACGGTAGCACTCTGGCATAAAGCACAGGCTAGACTCAAATGGGGGGGTGTGATAACTAAACTTACACATTTGTGGGACACTAAGTTACTAGGATGTCTGAGACACAGTAAGGGGTTCACCCAATGGGACAATATAGGGATCACCACAGTGGGGGACTTGTGGAAAAATACTGGTATGGTCCCTTTCTCGCAATTACAACAGCAGTATGACCTAGGTCCTAACGAGACATACCGGTATATACAGATACGACATGCATTGATGACCGCCATTAAGCCGGGATCAAAGGTCCCCGAATCCTCCCAGTTGGAGGACCATTTACTCACTGATTTTATGCAAACGGGTGCCACGTCCCTCACTAATCAGAAATTGTTGAACAACCTACCTGATCCACTAACTAAACTAAGAGAGAAATGGGAGGAGGAGTTGGGTGAAATGGATGAGACAGACTGGAACGCCGCATTTGCATCCCCATGAGAAGCGGGCATTTCGGCCCCCTTCCGGCTGGTACAAATTAAGATTCTACACAGGGTATATTATACCAGAACTGCCTTATACAGACTGCATAGGACTGACCATCCAAATTGCCTGAGGGGCTGTGGAGAGGAAGGGACACTGCTACACACACTCTGGGGTTGCTCGATTATCAGTGAATACTGGCGACGCATTATGCAGACCATTTCCCAAACTCTAGAAGTATCACTCACGCCGGACCCGAGAGTATGTTTGTTGAATGTGTGGGGGAAGAATGATTTGACACGTCAGGGACAACAGTGGGTAATAGTGGGATTAATGTTAGCCAAGCGTGATATAGCGCAGACATGGGGGGCGGCGGAAGTACCAACTTCGGCACAATGGTGCAGAAACATGGATAGATTGATGGTAACCGAGCGAGCGTTGTACAAGATAAGAGCTAACCCTCGCAAATGGAACAGAATATGGCTACCATGGAACAAGTATCGGGGTGACCTGTGTGAACCTCTTCCAGAAGAGGACGATAATAGCTCCGGATATGAGGACGAGCTAGATGACTGACTCACTTAGAATACTGGAGAGTAGTGGGAGGGGGTCTAGGCACACATGTGATTGCTAGTTAATACTACCCACAAAGGGAAGAGACAGAACAGTGGTTCGGGGAAACCCACTGATGTGAACGGTTGAATATATATTGATATCCTTCTATAATGTTCATCATTCCTAATGAGTCTATAGTTGTGTTCAGATAAAAATAATAAAAAGTAAGACGTTTAATTTTCTCCAACTATTACTGGAATGTCTTAAGTACACTGTCCATTATTGCTGCCGGACCGGAAGGTTGTCGGCTGAAGAGCTGTGTAACACCGAAGTCGAATCACTGAATGTATGACAATTGGTCTCCAGGCACACAAACATTGTAATGTACATTTGACAACTACTAATAAAGTCTTACAAGCAAAAAAAAAAAAAACGAGAGGTCAGAAAGCAAAAACTCTAGGGAAACGCGCAAAAAGATGCCAAGTCTAACACTTCCCAATTGAAAGTTACACTTGAGAGGTGTTACAAGGCATCTCCAATGATAACCTATGAGAGAGATAGTCCTTGCAATAGTGAAAAACTAAATCAACAGTATTTCTCTATGAGGATATGTAAAACACACCAATACATGTCCTAACTTTCACATACACTGTGCCCTGCCCATGGGACTAACTTGGGCCTACCTCAGGGGTGCGTTACATGTAATAAAAGGGAAGTTTTGGGCCGGGAAAGGGGGTGCACTTGCCAGGTCGACATGGCAGTTTACACTATACTTGCAGACACTGAATTGGCAGGCCTGAGACATGTTTTCAAGAGTACGCATGGGGTTAGCACAAACATCCCTGCAGGCCCACTAGTAACATTTGATATAGAAGCCCTGGGCGCACACAGTGAACTTTACTAGGGACTTACCAGTAAATCAAATATGCCAATCATGGATAACCAGTTACCAATACAATTTAGACTGAGAGCATATGCGCTTAAGCATTAATCAGCAGTGGTAAAGTGCCCAGAGTCCTGGATCCAATAAAAACTGTTCAAACAAATACGAGGAAGAATGTAATGTAATGTAATGTATAGGCATTTATATAGCGCACTACTTACCCAGAGGGTCCCAAGGCGCTTCGACCGCTGCGAAACCCTTCCTCGCTTCCCTGAGAGATGGTCCCTTAATGGGTATCTCCAGGGTGAGACCAGGCATCCCCGGCGGTCTGGTGGGGCCATTAGTGAAGATGAGGCAAGCTAATGCCCAGAGTTGCCGAGTGTGATCGCTGATCAGAGTGGGCACCGAGGCGAGAGAATTATCGAGTCCGCTGACCCTGGTCCAGAAACCTGCCGCACCGGGAATCGAACCCTGGTCCCGGGCCGTCCTCTGCTCTCGGGTCTGCCGCCTCTAACCAGTGAGCCACACTACTTCACTAGGTACAATGCTTGTGTATAACCATGAAAAAAGGGCCAGGGGCCCACAGATCTGATGTACGAAGATCCAATTCCAAAAAGTGGTCAAAAATCGCATTTTAACTTTTTGTGAATGAAATCTGATTTTGCAAAGCAGCGAATATACTAATAGGCCTATGCACTAAAAAATGAATCGCAAGGGGTCACAGAGCAACCTGCCTAATTAATATTCTTTAGGCATGTCCCCCTGCAATTGGCTACAATCACAGGGCCTGCAAGAGACAGTAGAACCATCATGCTTATGGTTGCATTTTACAACAGAAAACTAATGAAGACCATGATCCTTAAAGGAACTGGTGCCGCTTTCAGAAAGAAAAAAAAATAAGTTTTCCAATTTTCTAAATTTCTGTCACTGTCTTCTCCCCCTACGGCTGCCACCCGGTTCCCCTTTGGAAATTAGTTACCACTTCATTTGAGATGTCGGTAACTACTCAGCGACCATTGATTCTTAGGTTACCGTCGAAACATAAAATACCAAATTGCAATTTCGAAGGCACACCCCTTTCTGACCCCATCCAAACTGAGATTTGGTGTAGGTTGCAGAACATATTTTATACGTTGAAAAACGGTTTCCGACTCACAAAATATGATTTATACACTACAGAAAGGGAGCTTTTGGTCGCAAATGCAATGTTTTTTTTTCGGACCGCAGATCCTTTTTTAGGTCGAGCTGACCTAGCATTCAATGCGAAAGCATTGAAAGCTGTCAGCAAGACAACTAATGTTGCCCGTATTTGGGAATGTGGACACGAGAGGGTGCACGAGCGCAGATCGCAGATTTCACCTCGTGGGCGCGCACTTCGCCGTGCCCCTCTCGTGCCTCATTCCCATGCGCAAACACACTCCACACTCACGCATGCGCACATAAACAGCCACACACACACTGCATACACACACGCAGACCCACGCGCACACACACAGACACATTCGAACACACACAGACACATGCACGTACACCCCCCTCCCTCTCACTCACCGGGCTCTTTAGGCGTGTTTCGTGTCTCCTCTGCAGCGCTGGTCGGGCACTCACCGGGCTGTTGCTGGGGATCGGGCTCCTCTCTGCGGCAGTCTCGTCTCGTCGTGGCACCAGGGGGCAGGACTTCACTTCCGGGGCTCCCTCCAGCACCTGGGAGCCCCGCAACACTCTCGATGTTTTGCTGTTGGCAGCCCCAGGACTCTCCTCAACTTATGGGAGCCCCGGGCTGCGAAGAGGCCATCAGTCGGCCGGCTTCACTTCTTCCTCGGCGGCGGCGGGCGGGACTTCCTGCCGGATTGCAGGCCCCGCCCCTGTCTCGGCCAAAAGTGCCTGACGTCCGGTTTTCACGGAGCAGGGCTGCGGCGGTGATTTCTTTCGGGGGCAAGAGTGGTAGGCACCCTCGTTGTTTCAAACAGCGCAGTAGGTCAGTTCCAGGCGGGGTGTTGAAGGTGGAGGTCCTGCCATATGTAATGTTAATAAATCCTTCTAAATCTGTAGAGATGCGCTCATTTAGAAGGCTATGATGTTGACATCTGACCTCCTCCATAGCTGCATGAATGAACAAGATAACATTGCGTAAGTTACTTTAGACTTTACATGCGCCGAGCATACCCTCAATGCTCTTTTTCAGCTTTGCAAGAGGAGTATGTATGTATGTATATATGTGTGTGTGTGTGTGTATATATAATGGGGGTGTGTGTGTGTGTGTGTGTATGGGTGTATATGTGTGTGTGTATGTATGTATGTATGTATGTATGTATGCATGTATGTATGTATATATATTTATATAATATAATGAGGCTATGCCAAAACGGAGACAGACCAAATTTATAACTTGATAATTATCAGCGTTTAGTCCTACTTGTGTGTCTGCCTGTCTCGGTTTGTACTTCTCAAAATCAGGTCACTCTGTATGGTGCCCATTGGAATATATGTGTCTCAGTTTGTTGCGTCCACTGGTGCAGATGCGGCTCTGTTTGTTGTGTCCATGGGATTGGGAACCCCTGTGATTCAGTTTGTCTCTTCTGATGTTTTCGTGAGAACAGATGTGATTCAGTTAGTTCTGTTTGTGGGCACAGATGCCATTCAGTTTGTTGTGTCCATGGGCACATATGTGGCTCCGTTTGTTGTGTCCGTGGGTCATTGAGTCCATTGGCAAATATGTGGTCATATTGAAGAGTTGGGTGCTGGCAGTGGCGAGGTTCCGCCGTTTGCCGTCCCGCGACGGCCGCATTGTAGGAGGAGGGAGGGGGGCGTTGCCGCCCCGAGACAGCAGGTAAGCGCGGGCCTCCCAAGGAGGTGGCATGATAAATCAAACTTTAGTGCCGCGGCAACCTTGCCCCACGCTACAACGCTATGATAAACGTACCCCCGGATATGACTTCACCTCGATCTGAGAGTGGGCGAGGGGAGCAGGACGTCCACGGCCACACAGGTCAGTGGGGGATTGTTTTGGGTGGCAAGTAGAGGAGGAAGTGTTTCAATTATGGGGTTGTAAATGTCCGACCTCGGATTTCCAGTTGCAAGACTGTGCAGTAACGTTGGGTCATGTGACCTCCTATAATAAAGAGGGGCCACGTACGCCAGTCAGGCACGAGTGCAGAGAGCCATAAAGAGATCCTAGGTGTCCGAGTCTTTCATTCCCAGGGCCATGTGTTAGGCCTTAGCCTCCTTAGGTGCCCCCGAGTGTAGGGCCCGAGCTACTGTCCCTAGGGCTGTCCTTATCACCCCAACGACACAACAACTGGCGACGAGGGTGGTTGCCGAGCCCTCGCCGAGCGTGTGTGTGCACCTGCCTTCTCGTGCGGCGGCCGCAAGCGTGTGTCCCCGCTTGCGGTGCTCATGCCCCACGTCTGCACACGCACACGCCGTGCGAGCACAAGAACGTAGTGCGGAGCCCGATGGGCGTGCAGGTGAGCCGTTCACCCCCAGTGCCCCGCCTGCTGCCCTGTTGCACTGTCCCGGGACCCCGAGGCGCGTACTGCTGCGATCGCCTGCCGGCCGGCGGCCTCGAAAGCCCAACCCTGTGGACCCCCGGCCAGCGCCGCACCAGGCTTCCTTGCCCGTGCAGCGCGCTTCCAACTGGGCCGTGCGGCCAAAGACACCGCGCCCTGCCATCGCCCACGCATCGCGCGGACGCGGTGCCTGCCGCTCCCGCAACAGACCTTACTCGCGCGCGGAGGGTGAGCTGGGCGCACGCGCCCGCTACTCGGCTATCTCCAGGAAGGGGGGGGAACACTTCCTCCTCGACAAGGGGGCGAGCCCCAGCAGAGGGGTGGTCACGTCAGTGGTGACGAACTGTGCCAGATCCCTGTGGACACCATCATCACAGCTCACTCCACACTTTAAGGGCTCGACACTACGCCCGCAGTGCGATGGCCACTATTCCACCTATCGAACCCTTTGTGGTGGAACAATCTCCATCCTCACTGGCTCCCAAATGGAAAGAGTGGGTGGACAGGCTCCTAGTATTTTTTGAAGCCACAAAAGTACACAATGAACAGAAGAGAGCCATGGTGCCCCACCTAGGAGGAAAAGACATACACTCCATCGCCAGAACGCTCACGGAAGCGACTCCCAAGACGCATCACACACTGATCAATGCCCTGAATGCACACTTTGAACCCATGGCCAATCAGGACTATGAAAGATTCATATTCAGGCAAGCGCGACAGTTGCCAGAGGAGTCTTTGGACACATACCACACTAGGCTCAAGAAGCTGGCGCTGTCCTGTGGATTTGCTGACGTCACGGAGGAAATACGAGGACAAATAATACAGGGCTGCGCATCCGCAAAACTAAGGGAACGCATACTGGAGGAATCAGGCAAACCACTAGCCGATATCCTGACCCTTGGTCGCACGAAAGAGTTATTCAAAGCTCAGGCTGCCCACATGGAAGCGGCGCTACAAGCAACGGTCAAAGCAGAACCTGTCAACAAAATCCAGGTCCACTCACCAACCAAATGGAACAAGAAACTGGCCCGGCCACCGAATGGAGCCTCTGCACACCCCTGTGGGTACTGTGGAGGCCCGAACCACCCAGCACCAGAGTGTCCAGCTCGAGGGAAGCGATGCTCAGGATGTGGCAAGCTCAATCACTTTGAGAAGGTGTGCCGCTCGAAGAAATTCCGCAGGCCCCGACAGGTGGTAAACGCAGTACCGGAAGGTGAACCGAGTCAAAGCGACATGGACGATGACGAAGAAGAAGAAAGGACGGTGCACAAGGTGCACATGATTGGCACCGCCACTCGACGCACCAGGAAACTCCCACAATGCCCGATAAGGGTGGCTGAACAAGACATCATGGCGTAGTGGACACGGGAGCTACTATCAATCTTATGAGCGCAGCACTCTATAGGACAATGACTCGACCCCCTGCCCTGAGCTCTACGCCCATCACCGTATTCGCATACGGTCAGGACACCCCTCTCAAGATCCGGGGAAAATTCAGGGCCGCCATTCACCATGGTGACAGAACAATCACAGCCAACATATTCGTGTCAGAGGATGGGCAAGGCATGCTGCTGGGTTGTCGAGCAGCTGAAGACCTAGGGGTCGTCACCTTCGCCTTTGGTGTTCATGAAGAATCGGTGCAGCAGCTCATAATGGAGTTCTCGGACATATTCAAGGGAATTGGCCGATTCACAGGTCGGGAAATACACCTACACATAGATCAAACAGTGCAGCCTGTAGTCCTGAGACATCAACGCATCGCATTTCACCTCAGACCCCTGGTGGAGGAAGAACTCTGGAAGCTAGAGACGGCTGGCATCATCAAGAAAGTAACGGGCCCAACCCCCTGGGTGTCGCCCATCGTGGTCACCAGAAAGCCAAAACAGCCAGGCGCGGTCAGAATCTGCGTAGATATGCGCCTCCCCAACGCTGCCATCAAACGGGAACGTCACATCACGCCCACCATTGACGACCTAATAGGAGAAATGGCTGGAGCCTGTTGGTTCTCGAAGCTGGACCTACGTTCGGGATACCACCAGTTGGTACTGGACAAAGAGTCGCGAAACATAACAACGTTCTCGACTCACATAGGCCTCAGGAGGTACACCCGACTCAGCTTTGGCGTCTCCAGTGCAGCGGAGGTCTTCCAGAATGTGATCCAGAAGCTGATAGCGGACATACCGGGCGTGATCAACGTCAGTGATGACATCATGATACATGCCCGTACCATCGCAGAGCACAATCAACGCTTAGCACAAGTATTCCGGAGACTGAGAGAGGCCGGTCTCACCTTGCACAGAGAAAAGTGTGAGTTCCTGCGGAGAAAGATAGGATTCTTCCGATACACGTTCTCTGCTGAAGGAGTCAACCCGGACCCGGAAAAGGTCAAGGACGTCAAGGATGCCAAACCCCCCACCACCGTCACTGAAGTTCGGAGCTTCCTCAGAATGGTTAATTACTGTGGGAGATTCATCAGAGACCTTGCCAACCTCACACTCCCCCTGCGGGAGCTCACGAAAGACTCCACACCATGGACCTGGGGACCGGAGCAACAAAAAGCATTCGAGGACATCAAGGCAGCTCTCTCGGACAACACCACCCTGGCCTTCTTCGACCCCAGAAACCTCACCATGGTAGCGGTAGATGCTGGCCCAGCAGGGTTAGGCGCGGTACTGATGCAGAAACAGCGGGATGAAATGGACTGGGTGCCGATCGCATTCGCTAGTCGATCACTCACGGACACGGAGCAACGATATTCACAAATCGAAAAGGAAGCCATAGCCATTCACTGGGGATGCAGACATTTTCACCTCTACGTGTATGGTAAGCCCTTCACGGTCGTGACCGATCACAAGCCATTGGTGGCTCTGTTCTCGGGGACCTCGACAAAGCCACCCCCCCCGCATAGAAAAGTGGATGCTACAATTGCAAAAGTACAACTGCAACATTGAATATCAGCCAGGGGCAAGGAATCCGGCAGACTACCTGTCGCGGCACCCCAGGGCCGCTACCCCGGAAGAAATGGAAGAGGCTGAAGACATAGAAGCCTACGTAAGGTGTGTGACCGCCCGGTCATGTCCACGACCCCTCTCAGTAAGTATTTACAACAAGGGGTGGTGAGGGACAGAGTCTCTGAATTAAACAGAATACTCTCACCCAGTCAAGAGATCAGGGCTAGATCCAACACCGTTTTTTAGCTCACTGCACCATCCCAGTTTCAGAACCTGGCTGTATGCAAATTAGTCTGTTCCTGTCCCAGTGCATGATGGGAACAGGGCAAACCAAACTACAAAAGCCAATTCTTACACTGGGAAGGAAACAAGCTACCGGGGACCGGTTTCTGGCATTTCAGCCTCTTCGGCCCGGCTTGCTTGAATCCTGATGGTGCAATGAGCAAGGGACTCACATCTGAGTATACCCTTCCACGCTTAGGGTGGACAAAAATATTTACAACAAGGGGTGGTGAGGGACAGAGTCTCTGAATTAAACAGAATACTCTCACCCAGTCAAGAGATCAGGGCTAGATCCAACACCGTTTTTTAGCTCACTGCACCATCCCAGTTTCAGAACCTGGCTGTATGCAAATTAGTCTGTTCCTGTCCCAGTGCATGATGGGAACAGGGCAAACCAAACTACAAAAGCCAATTCTTACACTGGGAAGGAAACAAGCTACCGGGGACCGGTTTCTGGCATTTCAGCCTCTTCGGCCCGGCTTGCTTGAATCCTGATGGTGCAATGAGCAAGGGACTCACATCTGAGTATACCCTTCCACGCTTAGGGTGGACAAAAATATTTACAACAAGGGGTGGTGAGGGACAGAGTCTCTGAATTAAACAGAATACTCTCACCCA
Organism: Lissotriton vulgaris; assembly: GCF_964263255.1. NCBI lineage: Eukaryota > Metazoa > Chordata > Amphibia > Caudata > Salamandridae > Lissotriton > Lissotriton vulgaris. The sequence goes on from NC_141695.1 coordinate 289,948,600, forward strand.
GTCAAGAGATCAGGGCTAGATCCAACACCGTTTTTTAGCTCACTGCACCATCCCAGTTTCAGAACCTGGCTGTATGCAAATTAGTCTGTTCCTGTCCCAGTGCATGATGGGAACAGGGCAAACCAAACTACAAAAGCCAATTCTTACACTGGGAAGGAAACAAGCTACCGGGGACCGGTTTCTGGCATTTAAGCCTCTTCGGCCCGGCTTGCTTGAATCCTGATGGTGCAATGAGCAAGGGACTCACATCTGAGTATACCCTTCCACGCTTAGGGTGGACAAAAATATTTACAACAAGGGGTGGTGAGGGACAGAGTCTCTGAATTAAACAGAATACTCTCACCCAGTCAAGAGATCAGGGCTAGATCCAACACCGTTTTTTAGCTCACTGCACCATCCCAGTTTCAGAACCTGGCTGTATGCAAATTAGTCTGTTCCTGTCCCAGTGCATGATGGGAACAGGGCAAACCAAACTACAAAAGCCAATTCTTACACTGGGAAGGAAACAAGCTACCGGGGACCGGTTTCTGGCATTTCAGCCTCTTCGGCCCGGCTTGCTTGAATCCTGATGGTGCAATGAGCAAGGGACTCACATCTGAGTATACCCTTCCACGCTTAGGGTGGACAAAAATATTTACAACAAGGGGTGGTGAGGGACAGAGTCTCTGAATTAAACAGAATACTCTCACCCAGTCAAGAGATCAGGGCTAGATCCAACACCGTTTTTTAGCTCACTGCACCATCCCAGTTTCAGAACCTGGCTGTATGCAAATTAGTCTGTTCCTGTCCCAGTGCATGATGGGAACAGGGCAAACCAAACTACAAAAGCCAATTCTTACACTGGGAAGGAAACAAGCTACCGGGGACCGGTTTCTGGCATTTCAGCCTCTTCGGCCCGGCTTGCTTGAATCCTGATGGTGCAATGAGCAAGGGACTCACATCTGAGTATACCCTTCCACGCTTAGGGTGGACAAAAATATTTACAACAAGGGGTGGTGAGGGACAGAGTCTCTGAATTAAACAGAATACTCTCACCCAGTCAAGAGATCAGGGCTAGATCCAACACCGTTTTTTAGCTCACTGCACCATCCCAGTTTCAGAACCTGGCTGTATGCAAATTAGTCTGTTCCTGTCCCAGTGCATGATGGGAACAGGGCAAACCAAACTACAAAAGCCAATTCTTACACTGGGAAGGAAACAAGCTACCGGGGACCGGTTTCTGGCATTTCAGCCTCTTCGGCCCGGCTTGCTTGAATCCTGATGGTGCAATGAGCAAGGGACTCACATCTGAGTATACCCTTCCACGCTTAGGGTGGACAAAAATATTTACAACAAGGGGTGGTGAGGGACAGAGTCTCTGAATTAAACAGAATACTCTCACCCAGTCAAGAGATCAGGGCTAGATCCAACACCGTTTTTTAGCTCACTGCACCATCCCAGTTTCAGAACCTGGCTGTATGCAAATTAGTCTGTTCCTGTCCCAGTGCATGATGGGAACAGGGCAAACCAAACTACAAAAGCCAATTCTTACACTGGGAAGGAAACAAGCTACCGGGGACCGGTTTCTGGCATTTCAGCCTCTTCGGCCCGGCTTGCTTGAATCCTGATGGTGCAATGAGCAAGGGACTCACATCTGAGTATACCCTTCCACGCTTAGGGTGGACAAAAATATTTACAACAAGGGGTGGTGAGGGACAGAGTCTCTGAATTAAACAGAATACTCTCACCCAGTCAAGAGATCAGGGCTAGATCCAACACCGTTTTTTAGCTCACTGCACCATCCCAGTTTCAGAACCTGGCTGTATGCAAATTAGTCTGTTCCTGTCCCAGTGCATGATGGGAACAGGGCAAACCAAACTACAAAAGCCAATTCTTACACTGGGAAGGAAACAAGCTACCGGGGACCGGTTTCTGGCATTTAAGCCTCTTCGGCCCGGCTTGCTTGAATCCTGATGGTGCAATGAGCAAGGGACTCACATCTGAGTATACCCTTCCACGCTTAGGGTGGACAAAAATATTTACAACAAGGGGTGGTGAGGGACAGAGTCTCTGAATTAAACAGAATACTCTCACCCAGTCAAGAGATCAGGGCTAGATCCAACACCGTTTTTTAGCTCACTGCACCATCCCAGTTTCAGAACCTGGCTGTATGCAAATTAGTCTGTTCCTGTCCCAGTGCATGATGGGAACAGGGCAAACCAAACTACAAAAGCCAATTCTTACACTGGGAAGGAAACAAGCTACCGGGGACCGGTTTCTGGCATTTCAGCCTCTTCGGCCCGGCTTGCTTGAATCCTGATGGTGCAATGAGCAAGGGACTCACATCTGAGTATACCCTTCCACGCTTAGGGTGGACAAAAATATTTACAACAAGGGGTGGTGAGGGACAGAGTCTCTGAATTAAACAGAATACTCTCACCCAGTCAAGAGATCAGGGCTAGATCCAACACCGTTTTTTAGCTCACTGCACCATCCCAGTTTCAGAACCTGGCTGTATGCAAATTAGTCTGTTCCTGTCCCAGTGCATGATGGGAACAGGGCAAACCAAACTACAAAAGCCAATTCTTACACTGGGAAGGAAACAAGCTACCGGGGACCGGTTTCTGGCATTTCAGCCTCTTCGGCCCGGCTTGCTTGAATCCTGATGGTGCAATGAGCAAGGGACTCACATCATCACCACCCCCTTTTGTAAATCGATTTTGGCCACTATAGGTGTGGCAGGGTATACTCAGACATGAGTCCCTTTCTCACTGCTCCATCAGGATTCAAGCAAGCCGGGCCGAAGAGGCTGAAATGCCAGAAACCGGTCCCCGGTAGCTTGTCTCCTTTCTGGTAAAGAATTGGCTTGGTAGTTTAGTCTGCCCTGTTCCCATGATGCACTGGGCCAGGGACAGACTGATTTGCATATAGCCAGGTTCTGAGCTGGGATGGGGCAGTGAGATAAATAACGGTGATGGATCAAGCCCTGATCTTTGGACTGGGTAAGAGTGGTCTGCTCAATTCAGACACTCTGTTCATCACCACCCCCTTTTGTAAATCGATTTTGGCCACTGTAGGTGTGGCAAGGTATACTCAGACATGAGTCCCTTTCTCACTGCTCCATCAGGATTCAAGCAAGCCGGGCCGAAGAGGCTGAAATGCCAGAAACCGGTCCCCGGTAGCTTGTCTCCTTTCTGGTAAAGAATTGGCTTGGTAGTTTAGTCTGCCCTGTTCCCATGATGCACTGGGCCAGGGACAGACTGATTTGCATATAGCCAGGTTCTGAGCTGGGATGGGGCAGTGAGATAAATAACGGTGATGGATCAAGCCCTGATCTTTGGACTGGGTAAGAGTGGTCTGCTCAATTCAGACACTCTGTTCATCACCACCCCCTTTTGTAAATCCCTCTCAGTAAGTGACATCGCGGAGGCTACGGCACAAGATGTCTGCATACAAAGGGCTCGAGAAGCCCTTCGGAAAGGCAACTGGCACCGTGTCAAAGAAAGCTGGAAAGCCCTCACACCGGAAGCCCAAAGAATAATGGAAAGTCTACACCACGTAAAGGGGGAACTAAATGAGGACAACACAGGCTGCCTGCTACGAGGACACCGGCTGGTTATACCCTCGGCACTGACTGAACAAGTAGTACAACTCGCCCATGTCGGCCACCAAGGAATGGTCAAGACCAAAGCACGGCTGAGGACCAAAGTATGGTTCCCCCTCATGGATGAAATGGTGGAAAGACTGGTGAGGTCATGCACGGCCTGCCAAGTCACGGGAGATGTCCCGCGTGAGGCTCCAGTCATAGTAGAACCTCGGCCTCAGCAACCATGGGAACGGGTCAGTATGGACTTTGGCAGCCTACCGGATGGAATGCACACCCTAGTGGTAATTGACGACCACTCCAAGTATCCAGAGATTGAAATAATAAAGAGCACCAGTGCCGCAGATGTCATACCCAAGCTGGAAAAGATTGTCGCTGCTCATAGAGTAATGCGCGAACTACGAACTGATAATGGGCCCCCATTTCAAGGACAGGAACTAGCCACTTATCTAGCCTCTCTCGGCTCTCGGCATCGCCGCATCACCCCTCGCTGGCCTCAGGCCAATGGAGAAGCTGAACGGTTCATGAGAACTCTGAACAAAGTAATCAGAATTGCACATGACAAGAGTCAGTCAGTGGAAATGGCTATCTTTACATTCCTCCGGAGCTACCGGCAAACACCCCACACAACCACGGGGGTGGCGCCGGCACACATCCTCATGGGACGAGCAGTGACTGACTCCATCCCCCATCATCCACAGTGGACTCCAGAGGGGACGGATGAAGACAGGATTGCGAGGAAGCGGCAGACCACGTATGCCCAGATCAGCAAGAGAAGAGGGGCCGTAGCAGTCAAGTTCAGCAGGGGAGACTTAGCGCTCCTCAGAAACAGAGTAACCAGCGGGAAATTCAGATTGAACTATGAACGAGGACCCTGGCGCGTAATCAGTGTAAAAGGCACCCGCATCATAGCTGCCCGAGGGAGAGAGACAGTAACCAGGAATATATCACACTTCAAGCGGTTTCACCCAGAACTAGGGTCACGCTGCACTTCCAACCTCCCTTCAGCAAACGGCGCAGTTGTCAGTCCCACTACCCCTGAACCAACGACAAGCCTGGAAGACTCGCGAAGAAGTACTAATCACGAGGACTCGAGCAACGGGCTGAATGAGGATGCCGATGCGTTGAAAATATGGAGAATCCCGATGTCGCAAGTAACGGTTTTCAGCCACCAGTCCAGACCAGTGAAGAGGCGAGGGGAGTCACAATATGGGCTGAGAAGAAACCCAGAACCTTCCTGTCGCCTGCGGGACTACCTCACGTAAGACTGTTCTGATGCCAACCCAATTCTCTATGCAGTAGACTGTTGTTTGTCATATATCATGGCTGTTGATTTGAAAGATTTTCGTGGAGAGATTACCGGCCGCAACGTATCAAGGTGGACTGTTTAAAATTTTGTGTGTTTTCTTTCTTCATGTTTTAGGAGGAATGTTGTGTTCCTGGTTCTGGCACGCCTGTGACGCCACGGGCGTGCAACGTTGGGTCATGTGACCTCCTATAATAAAGAGGGGCCACGCACGCACGTACGCCAGTCAGGCACGAGTGCGGAGAGCCATAAAGAGATCCTAGGTGTCCGAGTCTTTCATTCCCAGGGCCACGTGTTAGGCCTTAGCCTCCTTAGGTGCCCCCGAGTGTAGGGCCCGAGCTACTGTCCCGAGGGCTGTCCTTGTCACCCCAACGACACAACAGGCAGGAGACTTGTGATTTATGAAGACATCATGCCTGATCTGGCTGTTCAGACTTGTTAGGTGCTTTGTTATGCAGTGTCCATGCTGGAGGTTTGCTTTTAAAGTACTCTTTGGTGCAGCGTTTACGAAGTGCTTGTAACATGCTCAAAAGTGCAGTGTCTAAAAGGGACATGTAGCATGCAATGGGGCATACAGCTGGTAAAGTGCTACACCGCAGAGCACTTTCCAAGCAAACAAGTCATAGGCATTGTACCTTCGAGTACTTTGAAGGCTCTCTACATATGCACTGTACTAAAAAACACATGTACATGTCAGGCTTGTGTAGATTTCAATGGTACATGATATCTGAAAGGATTTTAAAGTCTTGTGTGGTTCAGCCTGAGGGAGGTGCTTTGGGAGGAGATGTTGTCTAGATACTAAGACGCCAAATTAGAAACCGGCAGATTCTAAGATGTAAAGCCCCTACTTGATGCTTACAAACACCACTACAGAGGAGTGTGGCTCAACGGTTAGAGCGGCAGACCTTGATGCAGAGTTCTGGCCAGGGACCAGGGTTCGATTCCTGCCCCGGCGGGTCTCTGGCTCATAAATTCCGCTGACTGGATATTCTCGCCTCAGTGCCTATTCTAATCATGGGTCCCACGCTGCAACTCTGGGCAATAGCTTGCTTAGCCTCCACAACGGCCCCCTACAGCGCTGGGGATGCCTGGTTGCACCCTGGGGATGCCCAGGAGTGGACATTTCACGGGGAAAAGCCAGGACGGGTTCCATAGTGGTATGAGTACAGCGCCAGGACACACTGCTTGCCGGGGTATCAGTGCGCTTTACAAATACGTCTACATTTACATTTACATTTACACTACAGCTGCAAATAAAAGGAACATGACAGCACGTGCTTTGTAGTTATGATACCCTGACAACCACTACACACATTAGTATGCCACAAGCCAAGAACAATAGCAGTCTCACCATGTTATAGGAAAGACCTCACACATTTTAGAATGCCCCCCCAAAACAATGTATTAAAGAGCATGCCATTCCACAAAGTTACAAAATGCAAAATAGTAGCATGAAAACATTTCTTCAAAGCACCGCAAACCGCACCTCTGTGTGTATACTTATATATAACATGTCATAATACCCCATATACACCACACCACTGTTAAGTAAAATGAACTCAATTATCTATGTAACTCATCATGCCATCTGCTAGGTGCTGTAAAGTCTTGTAGCGTAGCATAAGTACCCTCTAAAATCAACCCCGTCATTTCATAAGGTTAGAAATGTATTACGCTGACATTGCATTTTACAGGTACTCCGATATGGTCCAAGAAATGTACCCTACTATAGTATGCTCTTTTTAAAGGAACCCCAGTTAGCTCACAGTCAATGGCATAATGTGATCTCCACTAGCTCAATATTCATGTGAATAATCAAGAAGCAGGGGATACGCTGGAGTTTCTTGACTCCATGAATCTAGACCATCTGCAACAATTTGTCACCGGGATGGCCACATTTTGGATCTTGTCTGTTCTAATATGTTGCTTTCAGTGGAGGACCCCCTGCCAGTGACTTGGTCGGACCACTCCCTGGTCAATTTCTCCTGGCAAGTTCAGAATAAGCCAAAGCGGGCTAGTCGAAAAGATTGACCCTGGTGAATTTAGTATAGCATTAGCCAAGTCCATTCTCGTGCTATCAAGTGATATTGACGATGTCCTTGGGTGCTACACTAGCTGGATAAACAAAGTGTTTGAGAATCTCACCCCTTTGGTGCAGCTCAGGTGTAAAAAGCCTTGGTTCTCTGGCCCCCTTAAAACAGAGAAACAACAGTGCAAAAAGCTAGAATGCAATGGGGGACAGAAGTATTGTCCGGAGGATAGAGCGATCTTTAAAAGAGCTCAAAAGAAATACAATGCTCCATTGCTAAGGCTAAAAGCAGGGGCAGCTCCTCCGCTAGGGCGGAAGAGCCTGGCACACTGCTTTCTCGCAGTGCAAGAAGTAGAAACATCAAATGATAATAACTTTCAGTTATTACCATTTTATGTTTGATTGTCAGGGGCTGCTCTGCGAGCAGAGGAAGAGATGTTTGCCCACTCCTGAGTGTGCAAAGACTGTTTAGTCGGCCCACTGAGGAAACCCAAACCAGTCATGCGCACTCTGCCCTTCTCCATGCAGGCTGCGGTGCAGCCTGCATGCGGGACATGGCCTCCCCATAAGCCCCTGGCTGAGCAGCGTCCCGACCGAACACAAGGCTGCTAGCAGCGTTGTGATTGGCTTAGGGGAGGGAGCCTGGCTGTCTGCTTCCTATTCCTGCTGGAAGCAGGAGAGCAGGAGTAGAGTAGACGCAGGACCCGGCCGGCAGAAAGGTAAGTTTATTTTTTTTATTATTAAATTAAACCTCCTCCTCCACATGCAACCCCCTGGCTCCACAGACCCATGCCGGCTGCGACAGGCTGCAAGCCTCTATTTTGCGGATCGTATTGCTCACTCCGGCAATAATGCCAAAGAAATCTTTCCCCTAAAGCTTATATCAGTGTCCCTGCACCGTTGCATCAGTGGTGTGAGAAACTTTCAAGTTTTTTCAATAACAAGGTCTGTGTTATACAAACAAATGTTGGTGCCTGTGATTATGGATTCTCCTTTGGTGATGACCCACTCCACTTTGGCCAAAATTACAGTTTTTGTAGCTACATCCTTGAGTGACTCGCTGACCGCTTTAAAAACTCTGAAATCTGATTCCCCTATTGATCCCTGCCCGACTAAATTGTTGGCTGTTGCATCGGAGGTTACCAACCCCGTGGTTAATACTCTGATCAACTAATCCTTAGCGTCTGCCATGGTACATTCTGCCTGGAAATAGGCTATGATTGTTCCCCTGCTGCAGCTTTAGAGACCTGCTCTGGCTCCAACTCTTCCTTCTAGATAGTGCCCTATTTGCCTTCTTCCAGCTGTGGCTAAGGTTCTTGAAAAACCGACCAATAAACAACTGACTTTGTGGAACAGCATGATCGCCTTCACCTGGCCCAGTTGGGTTTCAGATCCTCACACAGTATGGAATCAGCGCTGGTGGAAATATCCCAGGCCACCCGGGAAACCTTAGAAGCTGGGGGCAGGACTGTCCTGCTCCTTTTTGACCTGTCAGCTGCATTTGATACCATCCCTGAATCAGTGCTCCTGGCCTGCATTTGGGAAACTGTGTGGTAGGGTCAGCCTGAAACTGGCTTAAGGAGGAGAGAACTCAGCAAATCTGTATTTCGCCTTTTGCGTCTGCTCTCCAGAATTTGACTACGGGGGCTCCTCAAGGTTCTGCACTGAGACTTTTGCTGTTTAACATTTATGTGCCCTCCCCTCCCCCCCTTATCCAGCTAGCTGAGAAACTGGGAGCCAAAGTAATCACGTATGCTGATGATACTCAGCTCCCTTTAATGTGGAACAAAAATGAGTCTAGAACCATCTACGCAAAAACGTGCCTGACTGCAGTCTTTCATTGGCTAGCTTTAGCCCAGTTGAAGTGTAATGAGGACAAAACAGAGATCTTCCTCTTCTGTAACTTCCCTCCGCAGCCGTTGCCCCATGGATGGCCTATGAAGAATTTAGGTATTTGGTTTGATGAAAAGTTGTGCTTTGGCCCTCTTATTAACAAACTATCTGGAATATGCTTTGGTATTTTGAATAATATTAAACAAAAAACATCTGCTTATACTGTTTCCTTCAAATCAGAAAAGCTACATCACCATCTTGGAATCTAACACAACATGCGTTTCAGACTGCTCATTTAGTCTAAATGAATCAATGTATTTGTTATATTTCTCAAAACATAATTTCTTTCATAATGTTTTTTCTTTTGAACATTTTCACATTTCATATTACAACAACAGAAGCATTAGAAATATTAAAACACATTTGTTTACAAAAATTGGACACACTATCATTCACCCTACTACAACATTCATACACCACTCTCTTCCATGCAAGGCACAAGAACAATTTTTTTTTCAAAATAATTACAAAGCGACCTCATCAAATATTCACACAGCCATAGAAATTCTTATTGCACCATTCTGTATATATTCCTTAATATTTTATCAATTTGGTGATCTTATGGCATGAAACTCAAATGGTCTGCGCGTTTCGAACTCGTGATTGTTATAGAGTTCTCATCAGGAACACTATAACAAACACCACTCTATAACTGCCCCTCCACTTTTTGCCTCCGCCTCTTTAAGTGTCTCAGCACAAAACCAAAATGAGGCGCTCACCAACAACAACAGGACCCTTTTTTAGGACGAGGCCAACCAAAAACACGGGGAAGGATAAGGTTCAACCCACAACCATGGGAAATGTCAACCCGTCGACAAAATTACAAGAATTAAAAGTATCACCAATTTACAATCTATCTAAGAAAGTGTTAACAAAGGAAGAAGAAAGTCTATTACAAAAAGGGCTCTCTTTCGTTCCATCAAGAAACACAAATTTCAGTAAACTTAAAACAGAGACAATTGAATTTTGTCGCAAGATCAGATTAAAAACCTTCTTTGCTGACAACCCTTTTGAGGCTACAGTGGAGACAACAGGCCTCAGAAAAAAATCAACGTTTTGCCCCTCGAACAATAAAATTCCAATAGAAGTAGTGACCTTCGAAAGAACTATCCTATCAGCCATCTCTGATATGGAAAAGAGAAAAAGGTGGACTAAATATAACATAACAAAATTGGAATCTGCAACCTTGAATAATTTGAAAAAAGACACATTGGTTGTTATAAAACAAGCCGACAAAGGTGGTTCTATTGTGATTTGGGACAAAACAATGTATATTTCTGAAGTGATGAGGCAATTAAATGATCCAAAATGCTATAGGAAAATCAATAAAGATCCCACTGCAGAATTGAAGAATGAACTCTACTCAATTTTGGATGAGGGCAATATGCAAGGCTTTGTAGGTAAAAATGAATTGGAATACCTCAAAATAAAGAATACTCGCATTCCCATATTCTATGCACTTCCAAAAGTGCACAAGACTGAAACTGCTCCACCTGGGAGGCCAATAGTCTCAGGATGCGAGTCATTGATTGAGCCTATTTCCAAATGTGTGGACCTTTTCTTAAAACCTTGTCTACCCAGTGTAAAATCTTTCTTGAGAGACACTTCAGATTTTATAAATAAACTTTCAACTTTAGAATTCACAGAAAATGTTGACTTCCTTGTAACCATGAACGTGGTTTCTTTATACACTCAGATCCCTCAAGACGAAGGAATTCAGGTGCTAGAATCTTTCCTGTAAAAACGTGAAAGACCGCAGAAAGTCCCAACAGATTTCATTCTGAAATTAGCAAATTTTGCTCTTAAAAAAAAAAAAAAATTTCAACTTTGACGGTGATTTCTATTTTCAAGTAGGCGGAGTTGCGATGGGGTGTCCCTTCGCACCAGAGCTAGCCGTATTGTTTATGGCTAGCTACGAAGAAGCTTATGTCTACAAAAACAACCCCTATGTTCGATGTATTGGCAATTGGAGCCGGTACATCGACGATATTTTTCTTACATGGACAGGCAACGAACAAGATCTCCTTAAATTTCATGAATGGTTAAACAATCGCACTCCAGAAATACAGTTTAGTCTGAACTACTCAAAGAAGAGAATGCCGTTTTTAGATGTGGAAGTATATCCATCAGACGGTAAGTTAGTTACAACTCTTTTTAAGAAACAGACTGACCGCAATAAATCACTGCATTTCACAAGCAATCACCCACGGAGTTAGAAAGAAAATTTACCATTCGGCCAATACCTTCGCATCCGAAGGAATTGTCACTTCAAAGATGAATATCAAGAACATGCCATGAGACTTACCAATAATTTACTAGAGCTGTGTTTTACAGGTCCCATATATCTCTGCAGCAGGCACACACACCTAGCTGGACCTGGGCAATAATTGTATGGCACTCCCTCAGCAACTGAAGCCACCTATGTCCGGGCAGGAGGCTTGTGATTTTTGAAGGCAACATGCCTGATCTGGGTGTTCTGACCTGAGTGAACATTGTACAGATGATGTTAATCAATTTCTCATTTCATTTGTAAACCCCTTATAGCTGTTACCTCTGCACCAATAGCTAGATGGGTTAAATGGATTGTGCATTTAGCGGGTTTTGTCCTTAATAAGCTTCAGGCTCACTCATTGAGAGGTGCTATGGCTAGTCAATCCTCCTGGAGGGCTGGCAGACAAGAGGACATCCTTGGGGCTGATGATTGGCCAAATTATGTTACCGTTGTAGAACATTATTGTAAACCAATTGACCACATGTCAGATGTGGGTTTGAAGAACTGCCAACACACATAATAATAGCCCCAGGTCTTGTAATGAAATAGCAATTCTCCTAATTGTATGCCAAAACAATCTGAATTTCAACAAAGACATGGAGGCTAACATTATCCCACCCTCCCATCCCTGAGGTTGGCTGAGGGGTTTGGATATCTTTATCAAAAAAATCAAAAGTATAAAAAAAGTTAACAGTTTATATTATGTTTGTTGAATATGTTCATATGTTAATCATTTTGGGTATTTTACACAGTTGGCTGCAGAGGACATACTAACATTCCTCTTTAATTTCAGATAATACCCAGTAGATCTGTACTTTGTGGATTTTCTATCTCCTAGAAGTTTCTGCGAGCTGAGTGTTCTTCTCTCCACGGTTCTGCAATGCAGCGTCTTCGTTATTTATGAAGTTGTTTCATTATCATTATGCTGATGCCATTCTGGATATTTCGTGATGCGTGATGGAGGAATTTGGACCGCGTTTGAAGGAGGCAGACTGTACTGTGTGCATGCCTATTATGGGCCGTCAGTATCTGTTCTGTAATAGTTTTCTTTGTGATGTAATACTTCAAAGTGGCTGTGTGGAGTTTGCATTAAAGGAAGAATGCATAACGATAGGCTCTGTGTCTTTAATGAAATTCAGATTCTCTAGGCATACAATTAAGAGAATCACTAATATTTCACCCTCTCAGCTTTCCCCTGATAAATTCCCCTAGGTCAAATCTTCCGAAATGTATCAGGGAAAACAGCCTGGAAAAAACGGCAAATGATGCTGAATTTAGGTGTTTTAAAAACCAATATCACATGTTATGCGCCATTTTCCTTTACAAAAACTCAGAATAGGAGGTATTTACCTTACCCTTACTTATTAAGGGTGACTTATCGGTAATCTTCATTACTCGTAGGACAGTCATCATCATCATCATAGTTGCAACTTGTGAGATCGTTCAGCCTCCAGACAGAAATCCCTTCAGCAAGCTTTCTTCAATTTCTTTTTTTCTTTAAAATCAGCAAGATATGCATAAAATCCCTCCCCCGCAACCCTACTTCCTGTTGTTTCCAAGCTCATACAATTGTGTCCCAGGAAGAAAGGGAGGGTGGTATCTTAATATGTCAAGGAGTACTATCAATGGGGTAATGAAGATTGCCAATAGGTAACTGGTTTATTATCCTCATGGAAGTCCTCCTTGTCATAGTTGTATCTAGTGAGGATGTACCTAAGTGAAAAAACACAACAGACACAATTATATGCTTCTGAACAGAAATATATTTACATCAATTACTTTGTTGTTGCTCTCAACACTGATCAACAAAACATATAAAAAAAGGTCTTTGTCTCTTGAGAACGAGTCTAACCTGTAATGTGAAAGTAAAGTATTGTAATAGGCCCAGGTGGCCACTCTACATATTTCTTGGATTGACACCCCTCCTGCATCAGCCTAAGAAGTGGCTTCTGCTCTGGTAGACTTTGCAATGATATTACCTGGCTATATCATCCCCATAGAAGAATAGGCCTGGGAAATAGCCTGCCTGACCAAATTACTGATAGCCTTTTGTCCTTTACATGCCCTCTAGTGAAAACAAAGACATTTTCTAAAAGACCTTGTCCTCTCTAGCTATATAAGACGGGCTCTATGAACATTCAGAGTGGGGGGCATGTTGTCTGAGAACTAGCAAATGAGATAAGCAACCTCCTGAGAGTAGTGAAAAGTAGATTGAACCTTGGGCTGAAACTTCAGATCTGGCCTCATGACAACCCTATCCAGAAAAAAATTCTTTTAAGGGTAAGTTATCAGTGAGGAAGACAACTTCCTAATCCTTCTTGCCAAAGTAATGGCGATTAAGAGCACCACTTTGGATGAAATACACCCAGTCTTGTTCCAAAGGTTTAAAAGGTTCTTTCTGCTAGCCCTCCAGAACCACTGACAGATCCCAGGAAGGAATTGGTAAAGAAACCACTGGTTTCTTTAACTAAAAACATTTAAGGTCTTTCTCTGCAAAAGGAAAAATCACTGATAGGTCTATTCTGGATTCTCTACAATACTTAATGGCTGCCCACTGGGGAGATATCGTTGAGGAGGTTAACCCTGTAGTAAAACTATCCCTTAAGAAATCCAAAACTTTAAAGGGATCCCCAAAGACTGGAAAACATGTGCAGAAATGTTTCCAATGTTTGAAATAAGGCTTGCAAGTGAAATCCTTCGTAGCTTTTTGAATATCACAGGCAAACTACCCCCACCCCGTGAACATCTTCAAAGTTGCAACCCAACTCCCTCAACTTCCAGACCTTCAGCCGCAAATGGCTGGTTTGCCTAAAAGTTAGATTAGGAAATTGAGGTAGACTAAGAATGAAAGGTAGCGGAGGTGATGATCGGAAGCTTGAAGAGAGGAAATGGAAAAAATTTCCTCCTAGGCTAAAATGGAGCAGGGAGAATTACTGTCGCCTCCTCTCTCCGAATCCTCTGAAGAGCTTTCGGGAGGAGGAGAATCGAAGGGAAGGCATACAGAAGTTCTTGAGGCCATGGGATTCCACATCCACCACCCATGCCTCCCGACACTCCCCCTCTGTCCAAAAACAGAGAAGAAGAGCATTCAATAGAGATGCAAAAATGGAGTGCGATACCCCAAAATGATTTGTCACCATCTGAAAGTCTAAAGACTGTGGTGAAAATCATTTGATGAGAGCACAGGCCTGAAATGTCAGTACCAGGCACTGGGCATTCCCCTGGGAGGCTGTAAGGGCAGGGGCAGTTTGGTTCAATGTAGCAGAGCAGCATTGAGCCAAAGTGAGTCAGGATCGTACATACCCTGCGTATGAGCAGTATACATGCTCACGGAGGCTGCTACCACTCTCCCTTATGTGCAGGGGGAAGTTTTAAAGCTCTTATACCTCAGAGCCATGCATGCCACTGGGCGTCATGTTTATCTACATGACATCATGTTTATCTACAGGCTGTCATTCTTATCTACCTCAAATCTAGGGCATTAGCCTGGTGTCGTTTTTCCACAGAATCATGCCAGTTTTAGATAAAAAAAAACACCAAAGATGGAGTCGAGATGCGGTGACAGAATGGGTGGTTCTACATTAGCATGGACAGATCCAAGACAGCGCAACGTCTGGGAGGGAGGATGAGTTTTACAACTGCTCCGGCCCAGAACAAAATGTTTCAGCTTGTGACTAGCTGTTTTTGATTTTGATCTTTTCTGCTACAGCAGCCATATTCTAACTTTCATTATGTTTCTTTTTTGTGTCGCAATTATTTTATTGGCATTAATTAAGTACCAAAAAATAACAATACGACATGCAAATCCAGCATAAACCCATTTGACGATAAGAATGCTGTGTACGAAACATTCACCAATATCAGACAATACTAAAATATAAAAAAGGAAGAAAAAAGATGGAAAGGAGTTAGAAGATAAGCTATAGATGGCGTTGGACCTGGCCCTTTTTGCAGGGTTATCCCCAAACTTTTTGCCCGCCTTCGCCCATTTTTTCGGCCACCTTTTTGTTGGCTTTACCACTCTGGGCACTCTACAACTGCTAATCAGTGCTAAAGTGCACAGTCTGTCCTCTAAAAATGGTATGATTGGTCTACACCTGTTTGGCATATTTGATTTACCTGTAAGTCCCTTGTAAAGTGGTATGCCATACCTAGGGCCTATGTGTGCAGTTCAGTGTCACTTTTACTTGGCATTTAAAACTACTTGCCAAGCCTTAAACTCCCCTTGATTTTACTCACAGGTCACCCCTAAGGTATGCCCTAGGTAACCCAATGGGCAGGATACTGTGTAGGTAAAAGGTAGGACATGTGCCTTAATGTGTGCCATGTCCTGGTAGTGACAAACAGCCTGTTTTGTTTCTCACTGCTGTGAGGTCTACTCCTCTCAGAGGCTAGCATTGGGAGTTCCCTTATATATTTTTAATTGGTAATTCCTGATCTGACAGTAGTGGTGTTGCCATGTTTGGTATGTTTAGAATGGTAGTGTTAAATTTTCCTTACTGGTGTAGTTGGATTTTACATTACTGTTTTAGAAATGGCACTTTTCGAAAGTAGGCATTTATTTGTGCTTAGGACTCTTTATGCTTTGCAGCCTGACTCCATTACACGTCTAGGACTGCGTGACAGCTACATTTGGTGAATACTTCCAGCAGCCACAATACAAGAAAGGCTGGGTGTGACAGGGGTTACATCTGCATACTGATAGTCTGCCTGGGCCGAAAGAAGGAGAGGTCGTTCACACTTTACATTTGTATAGGCTGTATCTTGCCCTCATACAAAGGGCGGATTGACCCCCTACTGACGTTTCTGTGTGAGTGTGTTGTGCAAACACTTTACACATTGCCTCTGATGATAAGCCTGCCTGCACTTATCAATGCTATCAGAGGGTGAGCACAGTTTATCTTTGGTGTGTAACTGACTTACCCTGACTAGAGTGGCGGGTTCTGCCTGACTTAGATACATACCCTAGCCAACCAGAAACTCAATTTCCTACAGATGGGGAGAAGAAGGGAAACAAATGAGGAAGAAAAGAAGAGAATGAAGACAAAACTACAAAACAGCGATTTTCAGAATTATGTATTGTATTCCAGTGCACCGTGTTAACAACGCAGCATTATTAAAGTGATTCTGGTGCGCTTCCTCATTGCCTTGCATTTTAGGAAATTGAAGAAATTTATAAAATGTGTATTGTATCGTGCCTACTTTCATGTGCTTTCTCTCTAGGGGAGCATATATCTAAGGCACAAATGTTCAAAATGGATTTTCCAGACTCACGCAGTAAATTTCCTACCCAAAGCTACTGAAGGCAGGAAAGGAGTAGGATATCTAAATCATGTGTTTTACTCCCTGTCCATCTTTCTGTTTTCTTTAGTATTTTAGGATTTGTTTATTCTTTGTTTTCACTCTGGCAATTCAGTGTAAATCGGCCTGCATAAGAGATCTGTGTGGCCATGTAAGTTCAGGTTTATTTGCTGCATCATTGCATCATGTCCTTTAATGCCACGTTTTCATAACCTTACAGTTCAGATGAACACAATCAGTGGGAGTTTATCTTAGTGCATTTGCTGAAATAGCCCACCAGGGGTAGCCCTTTGCCAGTCATGGAGCATGTTATAGGGAATGCCACTGTATTTACAAACAGCACGTGGGTATTGCACACAAGTAACTCAAAAGCTCTTAGACAATCCTGGTGCACTGAAAGATCCTCATTTACTACGCTCTAAAAGTTAATTTAGGGCCCCCCACTCCCAGTTGGCTAGGCATGGTATTAGGACTGGTATGTGCAATTTATTTTTGGTGCGTTCTGTCTTTTTTGTGCCCTCTATAAGAATGTCTGTGGTTGTGACAAGATATGATGGTGCACTGTAAAGTCCTCGTTTACTAAGCTTTAAAAGTTAATATATTTAAATATATTCTAAAAAAAAGTTCTAGAATGCACCATTTTTGCAATTTTTTCCAAATATTCCAGAGGGTGAATCCTCCCCCAGGGCTCTTAGCAGTGGGCAGACTCACTTGCTGCACTCATATGCTACGCACTGTATGAGGGATAGTCCAACAGAACATTTAAGGGCTACCTTGGGTTTCCAGTGGCCCTGAAAGTGTATATTCCGACTGAGGCTGTCTGCTTGCATGTTGACTACCCCGGGAATATGATTAGCTCTGATTCCGCAGAAGGGAGGATCTTGCCGTACACCTGGCTACGGATTGGAGACTTTGTTCCCCCCCTGCCTGTTTATGTTTGAAATCGACACCTGATTGTATGTTTTCACATGAACTGGATGGCCACTCACACAGGGAACAAAGCTGTGAAGAGCCCTTCCTATCGCGGATAGTTCTCGCCAATTGGCAGAATGCAAGACTTCAACTGAGACCACCTGCCCTCAGACTCCAGGACCTTTAAGGTAGCACCCCAACCCCTCTGACCTGCATCTGTCATGAGAACCAATGGAAGTGGCTCAGTCAACCGAACCCTTTTCTGGAGATTCGATGGAGTCAGCCACCATTGAAGGCTCTGAACTATCTCCGCAGAGACTGGAATGTGAGTCTCGTCATTCAAAGAGGCTGGAGACCAGGGAGCTAGAACATACTTTCTCCGGAGAGACTGGAATGTGAGTCTCGTCGTTCAAAGAGGCTGGAGACCAGGGAGCTAGAACATACTATCTCTGGAGAGACTGGAATGTGAGTCTCGTCGTTCAAAGAGGCTGGAGACCAGGGAGCTAGAACATACTATCTCCGGAGAGACTGGAATGTGAGTCTCGTCATTCAAAGAGGCTGGAGACCAGGGAGCTAGAACATACTATCTCCGGAGAGACTGGAATGTTGTGAGTCTCGTCGTTCAAAGAGGCTGGAGACCAGGGAGCTAGAACATACTATCTCCGGAGAGACTGGAATGTGAGTCTCGTCGTTCAAAGAGGCTGGAGACCAGGGAGCTAGAACATGTTGAACCAGTGGCTTTAGATCTAAACGGACACCAGTCGACATCAGGCCCTGCGCTTTTAACCATTGGCGAGCAGGAGTAGATACAGCCTGAAGAAGCACCTGCTGCTCGGCTGGAATACTCTCTCCTTCTCTGCATCAAAAATAACCCCAATTAACCGATTTTGATGTGCCGGCAGGAGGTGTAACTTGTATTCACTGAGAAGAAGTCCCAGAGATCTGAGAACGTTTCAAACCAGTCTCATATCGTCCCCTGCCTTAGAAAGAGAGGATGCCACAATTAGCCAATCATCTAAGTAGAGAAATAAATGCACCCCAAGACAACGCAAATACCTTTGTAAATATTCAAGGTGAAGATGAGAGGCTGAAAGGCAGAGCCTTGGACTGGAAATGGTCTTTCTCCACCGCGAAGTGAAGGAGCTTTTGGAACTCCTGTGAATTGCGACGTGGAAATAAGCATCTTGTAAGTCCAACATCATGAACAAGTCTACCTTAGAAATCAGAGGAATTATTTTCTCTAGGGTCACCAATTTGAACAAAATACTTTTTACAGACAGGTTGAAGTTTTTGAAATTCAATACCGAACAATATCTTCTGTCCACTTTTAGTGCCAGGAAGAGCAGAGAGTAATTGTATTTAGCACGTGTGGTAAATACTACTCCCTATTCTGGCAAACTTGTAACAAGGGCTTTTTTATTTGAAAGCAGTAAAAAATGTTTTAATTTACTACAACTTTTCTACTTAATGTTTTTTTTCATGGTTAGGGTTCTCTGTGATGTCTTACTCAGTTCTGAGTTCCATGTCCTAACACAGAGTAAGTAACAGGTGGGTTTACAGTCTAGAAATCAATTTATTGGGGCCTTCAATTGATACATCTCTTACTGCCACTGTGCTTAAAATCAGTCACGCTCACTGATCAGGTACACATTTATTAATAATTACATTCAATTAATACATCTTTATCTGTATACTTCTAAAATATAAAAATAATATCAAAACACTGCAGTTTTTGACAATGAATTTGAGAGACGTTGCCTTGTGTTTTTGTGCTGGGAGGCCGGTCCTCTCATCATCTGCTTCTAGGGTTCCTGCAGGCCCGACCAATCACCAGCAGAATAACAAAAAACACAAAAGCCGAAAAGCCTATAATGATTGATTGAATGGCCGTGAGGACGGGTCCAGCAGCATTATTCAGCGCGGTCAAGTTTCCTGGAATCTGCACATTAAATTTCCCAGTCGCTTTGTTATCGACGTAACACGTATAAACTCCTGCGTCGCTCTGATTTAGCAAGGAGATGGCGAGTGTTCCGCCTCCGGTGGCTCGGTCCAGGGCATGGGAGCCATTTTCCATCAGAAGTTTCAAACTGGTGTATGACGTGTTTCCCTTTACCCAGTACACCGGCCTGTGAAGCAAAACACAATTTGGTATTATAATATTAAAAACTATGTTTGAACTAATAGTCCGCTGTTAAAGGGCGTATGTAGAGGAAATTTTAAATTGAGATACATACCAGATACAAGTAATAGAAAGTCATATTTATATGTTTTGTGCACTTTTGTAAATTTGGAAATTCCCCACCAGGGCACGTATTACGATAAGGGTGCACTTTCCCTGTTTGCGCCACTGTGCACTTTAAGACAGGTGTGCCGGGTGCTAACAGAGAAAGCGCACCCTATTACATAGAATGTGCTGCCATCAAGGCAGCTGCGAAATACTGCCACACTGGGGGAAGCACATTCAAGTGAAATACAGAGCGGCTGCATTAAAGCCATGATTCAATGTGCAGGCGGCACCTGTCTGCACTTTCAAGAGGGATTAGAGATCCCCTTGCAGGTGGGTGCAGTGAGTGACTGCACCTGCCTGCAACAGCATGTCTGGGGGGGTCCTTGAAACCCCTTCGTCCCCTCCAAGGAGCTGCCTTTAGGAGGCAGGCTGAAAGTGCGCCACCTTTTTTGTTGCACACTTTCAGTGCGTCTCCTAAAGGCACGTTTGCGTCCGCGCTTGCGTTCATAATACTGTGCGGTTGCAGAAGCAAAGTGATTTCCTCATTTGTGTGGAGGCACGCCCCCATACGAATGAGGACAAGCCCTCTTGAGATAGTGCTACATGTGTGCCAGCGCTATCAGTA
Source organism: Lissotriton vulgaris (assembly GCF_964263255.1). Taxonomy (NCBI): domain Eukaryota; kingdom Metazoa; phylum Chordata; class Amphibia; order Caudata; family Salamandridae; genus Lissotriton; species Lissotriton vulgaris. The sequence continues at coordinate 289,968,748 of NC_141695.1, forward strand.
TTATAGAAGGAGCCTCACAAGCCTTTGTGGCTCCTTTTGTAATACCAAAGTGCCCCAGGGCACCCAAAGTGGGCCGACATGCCCGTTGCGCCCCTTTGGAAATTTCTGTAATACGGCCCTTGGTCTCCAAGAAGGTAAAACATGTGACCAGCTGCATTCCAGCTCTGCTTGCCTCAAAATCCTAAGAGCCCAGCAGGATAGTGTGCCATTACCACCACCCCCCACTCACACACACTCTTTTTTTATACGCCTTGAAGCCATTTTGTCTACAGGGCCTCGTAGGCTTAAAAAGAACAAAATATGCATAACGTACAATAAGCCTAAATGTATGCAGGCAACAAAGCCCCTCTTCACATGTTGACAAAAGCAGTAAACATACAGCCCTGGCTGATTGTTAGTTGCCTGGTGTTCCTTTACTTACCTGGTGCAAGAATGCCACCCCTATTCTAATGGGTGCATTTTTGCACCAGGTAAAACCACAGAGATTTGCATTGCCTCTTTTCATGTGCTCCGAGATGATGGACAATGTGATCATATGGCACATTATACCCTATTTTGGAGTCCTTAAACTCGTTTCAGTATTTCCAGCTCCATAATCTCTTTTTTGTGAGCCGGCTCTTGATTGTTTATACACATTTATCGTATCAGTCACAATAGTATAGGATATGTTATTCAAGCCATGGACATCTAATACTCATGAGGTGTAAGTTATGATTTTGCATTTTAAAAATTACCTTTCTACAGAATCCAAAGGCTTAAAATCAAGCCACCTGCCTCGTAATGTGGAGGGCAATATTGTGCCATGCCCTAAACATCTGAGCACAGCAAGTTAGAGTCACAAATTAGCTCCATCCGTAAACCCACTTTTCATTTCAACAATCATAAACAGAGAGGCAACAATCTTAAAAAAAGTTTAGAGAAAGACGATTGTTGGGCCTTCAATGTTGAAGTCGAATCTTTCTTTATTGTGTCAGTTCATGCAAGCACAGCCAACGCGTTTCACCTTCAAAATGGCCCTGAGAGACTTCATGGTTTTACCGCCGAAGTCTTATTTTCTTCTAGGTAATGCAGAGTCACATATAAGAGAACCTTTTAATTTGCAAAGCCACACCTGCTGTCCTGGTGTTAGGCTAAAATGCTGAGTGGGCGTATTCCAGATAGGCCGGGTGCAGAGGTCACTGGGCCCAATGTTATCCTTTGAAGGCTGTGGGCACCTCAAAGAGGCACTGGTTACAGGTAAGTACCTGCAGGTGAAGGACACAGGCCCCGGGGGTTACGATTCGTTCTGATGTGGCCATCAAAGAGCACTGAGACTGCGCCACCAGTGGCGCAGGGGCGGTGGGATACAGAGTGCAAAGGAGGTTGTCCAGCGCTGGATCCCAGGTCACCAAGGCGGGGGGACTTCACTGGGTCAGTAGGCCACTTGGACTCAGGCTGTGGGGTGCTGAGTGGTACAAGTGTCATGGATCCGCCAGGATCCAGAGTCCTTGTGTTGGTTTCTTGGCTGGAGAAAGCGGGTGTCCATGAGAGACAAGAGTCTTTGTTGAAGACAGCACAGGTCCTCCTGGGTTCTTGGAGGTTGCTGGCTGTGGGCTATGGTTTCTTGGAGCAGGGTCACTTGAGGAGTACACAAGCCGGTAGGGTTGGGACAAAGTCAGTCGTCGTCTTCTTCTCCACTGCTGCACTGCTCTGCTGTGCTTCTTCTTCATAGGGCATATAATCTAAGGAGCAATTCAGGGGAACCCTTGAATACTATATTTAAGGGCATTACTAAGGTTGGGGGCAGTAGCCAATGGCTACTGTCCCCTAGGGTGACTACACTCTTTGGGTGCCCCCTCCCATTGTGGTCATTTGGGTGTCATCAGCATATGATGTAACTTCAATTTCAAATGATCCAATCAAAGAGATAAGCGGGGTCATATAATTATTAAACAACAGTGGGCTCATCGAAGTGCCCTGAGGGACACCTGTTGTTATATTTCGCTCTGCAGAGAGGAACGTTCCCAACGAAACCGCTTGGGATGTATGACGTTACAAAGCATGCTTTTACCACGCATGCCTTTACAATGGGGTTTTTTTACAACGCATGCCTTTACAACGCATAGTGCTTTGGGGCGCTGGATAGTGAATAGTTTAATTTAACGATTCCAACTCCAGTCCCCGTGGATAGTAGGGAAGGTGTTGGATAGTAAATTAAACCTATTCCCTATCCTAGAGCGCCCCCAGCGCAATGCGTTGTAATGGTTTGTGTTGTAAAAGTTGCATCGTTAAGGTACTGCGTGGTAAAAGTTGCGTTGTAAAGGATGTTTCCCAACCGCTTGTCTGCGGTTAGTGAGGACAAATTTCATCCATTCCAGCACCATGCCTGAAATGCCGCTGTGTTAGAGTCACTTCAACAAGATGTTATGTGAAATCGTATCGAACGCAGCCGACAAGTCCAACAGGATCAATACCGCTTTCCTGCCTTTATCGGCAATCATTTTTAAGGTGTCAGTTATCTCTAAAAGAGCTGATTCTGTGGAGTGTTTTGGGTGAAATCCCGACTGCTGCTGATGAAGGATATTATGATCTTCAATAAATGTTGTTAATTCCTTCTGGATGAACTTCTCTGTTATTTTGCCTAACAAGGGAAGCAAGGAAATAGGGCGAAGGTTTGACAACACCGAATGGTCAGTATTTTGTTTCTTTTTAAGTGGTTTGACCATTGCAAGCTTCCAGTCATCTGGTACAACGCCAGTTTTTAAGGAGGAATTAATTATGTAATTTATGATGGGATTGACTTTGTCTATAAGTTCTGTAAAGAATCAACGAAGAGCAGGCACCCAGTAGTGACACGAATTTACATCTTCCTATGGCCTCCCTAGTCTGCTCTAGTGAGATAGGCTCAAAAGTCCAGAGAGAAACTGCCATGCCACTAAAACTTGGTCTGGGATAACATCCTGATTGTTGACAGAAGTGACTGCAAATTCTCTTTGACATTTTTGAATTTTTTCCTCAAAAAATGTTGAGATATCATCACACAATTTTTGCGAGATAGGAAGCTCTTTCAGTTGCCCCTTAGGGTTAGTGAATGACTTCACTACTGAAAACATAGCTTTTTGATCGTGATTAGCTTCCTGCATTTTATTAGTAAAATATTCTTTTTTCGCCACTTTGATCTGCTGATGATAAAGCTTTCTACTCTCTTTGAACGTTATATTATGTTTGGGCTTGTACATTTTCCTCCACTGCCTCTCTTTTGCTTACATAGCAAATGTGCTTGTGCCAACGTAGGCGTATACCAGGGAGCTTTCTGAATTTTTCATTTCCTATGCTTGCCTGGTTTCTCGGGGAAAGAGAGTTCATTACATACCTTAGTTATCCAGGAATGAAAGAGACGGGAGTCAGATTCTGTACTCCCTGTAAGTTCAGGGACATTGGCCTTAGCACAAGCTGCTAATTTAGGGTTACCCGCTAGTTTTGTCCGACAAAGCCCTTGTTGGAGTTCAAGGGCTGACTTGTAAAACGGAATCTTCTGAGGGATTCTAATTATAAGTGGAAAAAAAGTGGTCAGACCATAACTGTGGGAAAGGGGTGTCGATAGAGAGCCCAGCCCAATTAGAACAAACCCCATCCAGGGTATGACCCGCCTGGTGTGTTGGACCCTCCACCAGTTGATGTAATGAGAGGATTTCTATTGTTTGAATAAAATTCTCTGTGCTTGGATCAGTTCTGCCTTCTAAGTGAAGATTGAAATCGCCTAACAGAGTAAAACTCGCATATTTAAGTAAGAAATGACTCAAAGTCTCCCCCAGTGAGTCCAAAAAGGAGCTTCTCTGACCTGGTGGCCGGTAGATCAGGGCTTCTGAGAATGACAATGCGGCATTAAGTCTAAGACAATAGCCAAGACTTTCTGCTCCCTTGATGGAGTCCAAATCAAAGTAAGTACAGGTAAAGGAGTCTCGTAAAATGATGGCCAATCCTCCACCTCTACAGACCCTTCTATCTTTCCTATGAATAGCATAACTGGGTGGAAGTGCCACAGCAACGTCTGGACTGCACCAATCTTTTGGCCAAGTTTCTGTGACAAATAGTAGATCAAGCTCTTGATCCACGATTAAGTCCCTGATATCTTGGCTATGCTTACTCATGGATCTGGCATTGATAAGGCCACCTCTGAGTAACACTTTACAAGTACTATTAGTCTCACAAAATGTATTATCCTTAGTAGATGACTCAAAGGGCAGGGTTATCCTCCAATGGTAACAAGAGTAGGCCCCCATTATTTTATCTGGTGGTATTAAACGTGCAAGATCTCTTGTTGTTAAAATGATGGAGAGCCTCTGAAGTGTACTCAATTTTTTTTAAGAAATGGGCAGCGTCTCCCGCCCTTGTCTCGGCCTTGGCGCAGACGGGCGCAGAAAAGGCTTGCCTTTGGCGCCCACTGAGTGCGTCCGGCCCAGCATGAGATGTGAATAGCTGGCCGGTGCGAAAACTATCGGTGCTCCTCCCTCCTTCTGAAAGTACAATCCTCCAGGGGCCAGGTAGGGCCGGGGGTGGACATGTCCGCTTTCCTCCAATCAAACCGGCAAAATGTCAGCGTTGGACCGGGGAAGAGGAAACAAAGAAAAGTGCAATGCGCAGAACAGCGTTAAAAAGCAATTCAACCTACAAATCCAAAGCAGGTACAGTGAAGTGCCTTAGGTCTGAAGTTCAGATCAAGATTTTAAAATAAATCCCTGATTGGGGCTAAAAGCAATTTAAAATAAACACTGTTTAAGAAAATTTTTACAAGGATATCAAGTGAGGGCTCGGTTCACCTTACTCTCCGCTGGGCGACAGGCCCAGCTTGAGATTTAAATAGCTGGCCGGCGTGAAAACAATTAGCGCTCCTCACTCCTTCCGGAAGTACAATCCTCCAGGAGGCAGGTATGGCTGAGGGGGGTGGGGGGGGGGGGCGTGTCTGCTTCCCTCCAATCAAACCTGTAAAATGTTGGTGTTGGACCGGGGAAGCGGAAACAAAGAAAAGTGCAATGTGCAGTAGAGCGTTAAAAAAAATACAACCTACAAATCCAAAGTAGGTACAGTGAAGTGCCTAGGAATGGAAAGGATCAAGATTTTAAAATAAATCCCTGATTGGGGCTAAAAGCAATTTAAAATAAGCACAGTTTAAGAAAAATGTCACTTGGACATCAAGTGAGGGCTCCCCTCACCTCACACTCCCTACTCAGAAAGAAGGGCAGGCCTCAAGCATCAGAGCAGCAGGGTGGCCTTTTTCTGTGGTATCCACAGGTCCAGTAGAGTACTGAAGATTTGGGTTCCAGCTGTGAAGTGGGAGAAGCTTCTTGAGTTTCCCCTTACAAAGGTGTCATCACTGTATTGTGAAGAGCAAGCAAGGTGTTGTAGATAGTCATCGCTGTAACTCAAAGATCCTTTCGGGTGTCGCAAATAGTTATTGCTGGAGCTTCGTGTGTGGTCAACACGAGCTGAAAATGTTGTAGAGCTGTGGAAGTTTCTGGAATCTCCTGCCTTCCTGCCCTGGTCACAGTCTGTCTGAGGGCACAATAGGCCAGTTTGAAGTCCTTGGTTTATGAGCTAAGCCAATGCCTTTGAAGAGCAAGAAAAGAAAGTGACAGCTCCGCCCCTTTGATAAGTCAGAATTGGCCCATCCTTCAAACACCCTAACCCTCTATTGTAATGCTGTCTGGGAGGAATACACAAAGGCCAATTGCCAGCTACACCTAGTCATGTGACACAGGAACAGAGAGCAGGCACCAAATGATTAGGGCAAGAAATACCAAATTTTTAAAAGTAGCATTTTCAGAATTGCAACTTAAAATCCGACTTTACCATTAAAGAGGGTTTTAAAATACTTATGGCCCGATGTAGGTAAATCCCATTTACCGATTTTGAAATACCGAATTGTACCGATTCGGTATTTCAAAATCGGTAAATGGGATGTAGGTCCCAACATCTGGATTCGTTACCGAATCCTTAACAATTCTTTAATTACCGATTCGGTAAATACCGAATCGGTAATGCCCATTCATTCCTATGGGCTTTGAAGCCCATAGGAATGATTAGGCATTACCGATTCGGTATTTACCGAATCGGTAATTAAAGAATTCACAAGGGTGCAGGGGGTGTCACTTTGACACCCTCTAGCACCCCCAAAAACGGGCATGTGTGCAATGTGGCACACAGACATGCCCTAAGGGCACGTCTGTCTGTCACATGGCACATGTGTACATGCACAGATGTGCATGTACACAGGAATCGGTATTTTACCATGGATTTGTATTCCATGGTAAAATACCGATTCTGTAAGCCATGTGCTGATGGAACATTGGCTTCCTATATTGCATTTTAGGTAATTTTACCGAATCGTTATCATTACCGAATCGGTAAATATTACAGATTCGGTAAATTTACCGATTCGGTAATGATAACGATTCGGTAAAATTACCGAAAATGTGCCCCTACATCTCGATAGCCCTTTACCGATGGGAAACGGCCGAAAATCAGTATTTTCGGCCGATTCCGATCGGTAAAGGGCTACCTACATCGGGCCCAAAGTCCTCAGATACCAAACGTGACTTTCCTACCTGCTCCAAATGGAAAGTTATTACTTATTAAAGTAATAAGCTAACCCAGTGTTATCCTATGCGAGAGGTAGGCCTTGCAATAGTGAAAAACTAATTAGAGAGTTTTTTACTAACAGGACATTTAAAACTTTAAAGGTATATGTCCAACTTTTTAAATTCTGCGCAAACTGCCCTATGGTCTCTTTAGGTGTTACCCTACGTAGGACTATAACAAAATAAAGGTTTGGGCCTGGTGAAAGATTTATTTTGTCAGGTCAAAATGGCAGTTTAAAACTGCACACACAGGCTTGAAAAATGCTTAAAGGATTACTTAAGTGGTTAACACAATCAGTGCTGCAAGCCCACTAGCATCATTTAATTTACTGGCCCTACCTACATGTTGTACCATTTTGCTAGTAAATTAAATATGCCAATTGGGTGTTAGCAAATTTTGCCACTTTCGAAGGAGACCGCATGATCACTTTTGCACTGGTTAGCAGTATTAAAGTGCACAGATCCCTAAAAGCCAACGAAATGGGTTAAAAAACAGTAGAGGTGAAGGCAAAATGTTTAGGGGTGACCCTGCAGAGAGGGCCAAGTCCTTATGGTTTTAACATGGATTAAGACTTGTGAATCTGCAAATGGGTGAGTGGGGTACGTGTGAAAAGGTTGAGGAAAAAACCTAAAGAAGAGAGCAAATTTAGTGAACCGAAGAGAATTGTTAAAGTAATGAGGAACACTGCCTTATTAAAAGATGGTGGAGTTTGGCACATGAGAACTCTTACTTGGGGGAGTGGTAAATATGAAGACAATTGTATGTTCAGGGGTGGATGTCTCTTCTAGTAATTATTAGTGCTTTGATCCCAGTAATCTGAATTCATATGATCACACACCTTCAGGTTCTGGAAATGCTCACTTGTCAACTGGAGGTTTCGGAAATGTTCAGGTATCAGTTGGCTGTGAGGAACCTGCTCACTAAACGCATTTATTAGAGAAGTACAATTTATAGCGTTAAAATAACATAAACACATTTAACCCAAAATTTGTAGTAGGTAATCACAATTAGCCAATATACGCAAACCCTGAGTTAACAGGTTGTAATGAATTAAGTTAGCTTAAACACTGATGCCGTTATGAATGTCAACTTTACACGTTAGGGCTAATAGGTCTGTTTACGTATCCATGCAGTTGTTTTGTGCAGGTTGTGTTTATCTTTCTTCCCTCTGTAGATGCTGTAATTTTCCAAAAACGTTCTGTTAGTTAGTGAATAGGCATTTATGAATTAGACAACTGATAGTAAGCTTCTCACCAAGAGGAGACGAAGATGCCAGGAAGCATGACTCGTAAGAAGATCTGTGTGTACCACAAGATTCTGTTCAAAGTATCAAATCAAGGAAATGGTTGTGTATGAACCACTGGAAAGACTTAAGAAGATGGGAGGTTTACCTGCTCCCAGCCTCTGGAAAAGAATGATTGGTCCCTGAGAGTAGAGACGAGATGCTATGTTTCAATCTGAGTTTTTGTAAAATTATAATAGCGTGTGATCCTAGACTAGGGCAGGGCAGATCTGAGATGCTTGCTGACTTTGAACTGAGAAGACGCTTCCAGCCTCTGCTAATTGTCTCAGCCTGAATGCTAAGACTTCATCCTATTTATTCCTATTCTCTCATCAGCCACCTTCATTTGGTTTTCTGGAGCTGATACCTTACCTTTACTTTGCTTAAAATAAAATCATACTCGCCCAACCTTCTTTAAATTAGATTAGGGAATTTCCTGTACGGAAAACTCTTGCTGCATATTCTGCATTATATTTGTTAATGAATCCTTTTAAACTCATTCCAAATGTATTTTTCGTTTCCAGTTAAGGCTCAATTGGTCTTCACTGTTATGGTAACTAATGTAAATGATAGCTCCTCATATCCCTTTTCCTTGTTCACTAACAATGACCCATAGGGCTAATGGTGGGGGTTATCTGATGATTATACCTGACGTTTAAGATACAAGAATCCCATCTACTCTAACCTATCCCTCTTGCCAGAGAGCAGGAGAATACTTTCCATACTGAAGTTGAAGTGAGAACATCGTCTGGCAGAAGGGTGAAACAATGTAAGAAATGTGGAGGTTTGATTGCAATTTTTTAAAAATTTATTTATTTCCTTTTTTATTGTTTTAAAAAGGTAATATTGTGTACTATTGGACTTGCATTGCTTGTTTTGGACTTTGTAGTGCTTAACATTCTTGGTTCTATGTATTTATTCTGTGGTTGGATTTTGGGTGGTTGTAGGACTTGGCCCTTTTTAGCTAAAGTCCCTAAACCTTTTACTTTCCCCCTAGACCTTTTCTCTGACATGGTGTTGCCAACGTAGATGCTTTGGACTCTTTGCCACTGACTCGGCGGTGCTGTTTACTCGTTCTAGGTACTTTACACCCAGTTCTGGCCCCACCAGGTCAGCTTGAGGGATTTCCAACCCGGGGACTGCGGGTAAGGATTGCATTGTTACCGTTTTCCCAGCGAGTTAGGTGACTCACGATTAGGACTCTCTACCACACTGGCGCTAATCTGCGGTTGCCATTTATCCATGAGCCAGAGTGATAATATGGTTCTCTCCTTTCCTGTTGTCTCGAAATAATTTTATTTTTCGTGTGTGAATGCGCACACTCACAGTTGTCTGTATTACACAGAAACAAACGCATGGCATGTTACGGCATACGATACATGTATAAACTACTGTGCATGCCAATTCCAGGGCACACATGTCGCATGCCTATTCAATGAGCACTATTTGCACATATAGAACGCGGTAATTCCTCGTTCACACTATCTTCTAACCGTCTCTCTCACTCGAATGTCACTCCATGATGGGGTCTTCATATACCCGTCTATACCCCGTAGTGCATCACCAGCATGTAATCTTTGCATCTTATGATGGCCGGGATACACAGACATATTATTGACTGTACTCTTCTTCTTCTTTTTCCTGCCTAGTTCCGGGGAGGGACTGGACGAAGGATTGCCCTACGACACACACCAGGTCGTATACTCGATTCCTCTGATCACTGAGGGATCAACAGCAATTATATGAGCACTTTTGTGGTCCTGATGAATTGCCTTAGTGGCAAGAAACATGTTGACCACACGTTCACTAAGGGTTGAATGAGGCTCGATTACTTTAATTGTCTCGCCTCAATACCCCTTAACGTTCCTTTTAATAAAGCAGTGAGCCATGCCATTAAAATTGCGCCCTATGGACTCTACTGACTTTTTTTAGACTGCACTCACGCTCACTATTGCACTTTTTTAGGCCCCTCACACCCACACACCCTTTGGCTAAGGAATAAAAGATCCCCGCCAAAGTGCAGCATCCGTTGTTGCCCGACAGGCATTGCACCGCCAGTCTGTCGCAGGGGCAGGATACCAATGATGACGCTGGACGATCATCGGGTGGGATGACAATAGTCGTCCAACCGTTGACCTGTGTGAGGTATCCCTAATTCCGTAAAGGGTTCACAACATTCACTTTTTCTGTTTAACTCTATGAGAGAGAGGTTAGTGTTAGTCATTTAGTTGACTTTTCCCGGGGAACTCTGTACTTTTTGTTGTTGTTTAGACTCTTTGCCACTGCTCAACAGTGTCAAAGGGTAATATCTTGACTCCGGTCAGAGGTCTGCACTCTCCCCGCAGCTCCTGCTCTCCGTTGCTGCCTGCGGAGCCCCAGCCCTGGGTGTTCTAGGCTGCTGCCTTCTAGGGTTTGGCATTGTGTGCTTCTATTTTTGTAAAATCACTGCTCGAGGCTGCTGCCTCTAATGTTTTGGTATCATGTGCTTCTAATGTTGTAAAACCACTGCTGCTGTTACTTAATTGTCTTTGTGCCCGCTTTCTATTACGTGCTATTATTGTTTAGATTCTGCCTCCCCCATTCCCGCCACTGCTGCCCCGGAACAACCCCTCTTCCTACGCCCATTCTTCCAATTCCCAGCTGAGCCTCCCTCCCCTACATAATGCAGACCACTGTGCGGTTGCACCGCTGGCATGCCTAAGGCAAGCCCATCTGCACCCATCCGCGGCTGGACGGCGCCCAGTGCCAGAAACCCAGGCCCCCATGAGTGCCACAACTCCAGAATAAGCTTCGACGCTGACTTCCTCCGCGGACTCGACACTGGACGATCATCAAATTGCTTCCAGGCCAGCCCGTCACTTACTCACTGACCTTTCACCTGCTGTTACTGCAGCTTCACCAGCCGCTGTACACCTGCACACCCCACCCCTCCGGTCAGTGCAGAGCGCAACCACCTCCGATGCATACTACTCAACACCCGCTCCGTCCACAAGCACGCCATCGAACTCTGGGACCACTGGACTCAGACTCCCCGGATGTCGCCTTCCTAACAGAGACCTGTATGAACCCCGCCTCGGCACCCGACAACGCCAAAGCCATCCCAGACAGATACAAGATCACCAGAAGGGACCGCACCAACAAACCAGGAGGAGGAACTGCCATCATATACAGAAGTACCCTCAGAGTCTCGACCTGCACGACAGACTCCTCCAGCGCCGCCGAACACCTACACTTTCAGATCCACATTGACCCCAACACCACCTTCAGAGGAACACTTATCTACAGACCCCCCGGCCATGTTAATCGAGGCCATCTCCGACATCATCAGCACGCATGCCCTCGCGTCCACAGACTACATCCTCCTCTGTGACCTGGACTTCTACCTCGAGAACGCCGACGACCGCAACTCCTCCGCTCTGTTTGAGAACCTCGCCAACCTCGGACTCAAACAGCTCGTCACGACCCCTACCCACACAGCCGGTCACACCCTCGACCCCATCCTCTCAGCGAGCAACCACATCACCTTCAGCCACACCACCGAACTCCACTGGGCTTACCACCGCTGCATCCACTTCAACTTCAAGAAACCCGCCGCGCACCACCACACGCCAAGGATCCCCTCCCACAGCTGGAACAAGGTCACAGAAGACCTGCTCATCATCACCCTCGATCGGGACCCACCAACAAACACCACGGACACAGATACAGCCGCCAGCAACCTCAGGAAATGGAACGAAGACTGCGCCAACACTCTTGCCCGATTAAAAAACCCTCCAACAGGCGCACCGACAAAAAGGCCAGCTGGTTCACCACTGACCTCCAGGAAACTAAGCGGACTTACCGAAGAAAAGATGGCGCCACGAAAAGACACTGAAAAACCACACAGCCCTTAAGAACGCCATCCGCAAGCACCACCAACTCATCCAAGCCACCACAAGTCCGCCTTCAAGGAACACATCAACAACAATGCACACAACAGCAAAGAGCTCTTCAACATTGTGAAGGAGCTCCCCAACCCCAGCTCCAACTCCAACGACATCCTGCCATCGCGAGACCTCTGCGACTCACAAGCCACCTTTTTTCACCGCAAGATCGCAGACATCCACGACAGCTTCAATACCCAGAACTCTCCAACAGACGCCAACACTGCAGAACGAACGCCCCCCAGCCTCACAACCACCTGCTCTCCTGGACTCACGTCAACAAAAAGGATACCATCAAGACCATGAACGCCATCCACTCCGGCTCACCTACCCACCCCTGCCCGCAACAAATCTTCAACAAAGCAGGCCGCATCATCCCCCTCCAACTTCGGAACATCATCAACAGATCCTTCAAGACCGCCACCTTCCCCGAAAGCGGGTAGCACGGCAAGATCAACGGCCTATACAAGAAACCCACAGCAGACCCAAAGGACCTCAAGAATTTCCGGCCCATCTCCCTCCTCCCATTCCCAGCGAAAGTTATCGAAAAGATCGTCAACAAGCAACTGACCCACTTCCTCGAGGAGAGCAACATCCTGGACCAGAGCCAATCTGGCTTCAGCAGCAACCACGGCACCAAAACGGCCATCATCGCTGCCACAGACAACATCAGGACCATACTGGACAATGGCAAAACCGCTGCCCAAATCCTCCTGGACCTATCGGCCGCCTTCGATACCATCTGCCATCATACCCTACGCACACGCCTACATGACGCTGGACTATGCAACAAAACGCAGGACTGGATGACCTTCTCCCTCACCAACAGAACTCAGAGTGTCCGCCTCCCGCCCTTCCGCTCCGTAGCCAACAAGATCATCTGTGGCGTACCCCAAGGATCATCTCTCAGCACTACCCTCTTCAACGTCTACATGCCTCCACTCACCAACATCATCCGCTCGTACTACCTCAACATCGTCTCCTATGCCGACGACACTCAACTGATCCTCTATCTCACCAATAACCCTGCCACCACCAAAACCAACCTCCACGAAGGAATGAAGACAGTCGCCACCTGGATGCAGACCAACCGCCTGAAACTTAACTCAAACAAGATAGAAGTCCTCATCCTTGGATCCATCCCCTCTGCCTGGGACGACTCTTGGTGGCCAGCCGCACTGGGAACCTCACCCACACCAACAGACCGCGCAAGCAACCTGGGAGTCATCCTGGACTCATCGCACTCAATGTCCCTGCAAATAAACGCCGTCCCCTAATGCTTCAACACCCTTCACATGCTCCGCAAGATCTACAGATGGATCCCCACCGAAACCAGGAGGACGGTCACCCAGGCCCTGGTCAGCAGTAGGCTGGACTACGGCAACGCCCTCTACACGGGAACCACGGACAAACTCCAGAAGAGACTCCAACGCATACAGAACACATCGCACGCCTCATCCTCGACATACCCTGCCACAACCACATCACTGCCCACCTGAGAGACCTGCACTGGCTCCCCGTCAACAAGAGGATCACCTTCAAGCTCCTCACCCACGCGCATAAAGCACTCCTCAACACCGGACCAGCATACCTCAACAAGCGTCTCACCTTCTACTCACCAAATCACCAGCTGCGCTCCGCCGACCTCGTCCTTGCCGCCGTCCCACGCATCCACAGGTCCTCCACTGGCAGCAGGTCCTTCTCCTACCTCGCAGCCTAGACGTGGAACACCCTCCCCACACAGCTGCAATAGAACCAGGACCTGCTGACCTTCAGGAGACTCCTCAAGACCTGGCTGTTTGAGCAGTAGCTGCACCCCCACCCCCTCAGGGCCTTGAGACCCTCACGGGTGATTAGCACGCTCTACAAATATTTGATTGATTGTTCCCTGTATAAAGTAATGGTAATTGGTTGTCCATGATTGGTATGTTTACCTTACTGGCAAAGGCTCTAGTAAAGTGCCCTATGTGTGCCAGGGCTGGTAATGCAAATGCTACTAGTGGGCCTGTAGCACTATTTGTGCCACCCACACAAGTAGCCTTAAAAAGGGAACTCAGGCCTGACATTGCAGGGCCTGCATGCAGTTTATTAAACTGCAATGTTGTTCTGTCAAGGGCACTCACTTGCCAGACCTTACCCTTCCCTTTCTAGGCACATCAGATACCCATATGGTAGGTCTAGGGTACCCCCTGGACAGGGTGCAGTGCATAGGAAAGGTAGGACATGTACTCTGGTGTGTGCCATGTCCTGACAGTGAAACAATCTCAATTTCGTTTTTCACTGTAGAAAGGCCATCTTGGCCATAGGGCAGAGTGGGAAGGCTGTGTAATGTTTTCCAGCCTATCTACCCAAAGGCTTAGGATGGAAAGGTGAGGTTTAGTATGCCTGAACTCACATTGTAATAACGCATCTTTTTATGTAGGTGGTTTTTGCATTGTGTGTTCAGAAGCCACTCTTTTAGAAGTGGCTGCGTTTTTGTGCTCTGACATTTCTGTGAGTCTCTGCCTGGCTATGGATTGACCACCTGGATTTGAAAGCAATAGGATCTGGAGAATGTCTAGATACAGGGGAGGAGGTGAGACAGCAATGCAACAGGCTGACCTCCATCTGGAGTGTAGGGGAGGAGAATCCCCTAGAGGTTAAGAGACCTGGGTTGCTGCTTTAAACATATTGGCTCATCTCCTGCTGAGTTATTGAGTATCCAGACCCCCACTAATCAAAGGAAGAGAGGCATCACTGGCAGGGAGGCACCCAGAACTGGTTTGAACAGGGGTCAGAGCCCCCTGAAACACAAAAACTTCAAAGCCATCGAAGGATATAACTATGAGACCTGAAGCCCCTGAACTTTGGAGAATGGCTTGATCAAGTGTAAACAAGACTGGAGCTACTTCGAGGGTCAAGAGGACCTTTGCCAAGGAAGAAACAACTCAAGAGACTAAAGGATAGGACTGACCCTTGCTGTGTGATCTAGGGCTGGCCTGCAGTTTGCTGTTTCAACCAAAGAAAAGCTAAAGGGACTTTGCATTGTGCTGTGTGCCCCTGTTTGAAGGACTTTGCTGTGTGTTGTGTCCTGAAGTAACTTATCCCCAAGTGCCTGAGGTGAGCTGGCTCCCTGTTCCAAAACACAGGAACACAAAAGTTTCCAGGAGAGTGTAAGCGGCGCTGTGTGAGCATGCCTGTTGCAGTCTGAGAGCCTTGTAAGAACTGCCCTGTGATCGTGGGCGCCTGGAGTCCAAGTGAGTCTCAGCGACACTGTGTGCGTGTGCTTTGTGCAGCCTGGGACCTTCATGAGGATCGGCCTGTGATCGTGGGCAACTGGAATCCAAGGAAGGATCAGCGATGCTGTGTGCGTGTGCTTTGTGCAGCCTAAACCCCTTTGTGAGGATTGTCCAGTGATCGTGTGCACTGGAATCCGAGTGAGTCTCATCGCCGCTGTGTGAGGGTGCATTGTGCACCCGGAGACCTTTGTGAGGATTTGCCTTGTTATCGTGTGCACCGGAATCCAAGTGAGTTTCATCGCCGCAGTGAGCGGGTGCATTGTCCACCGGGAGGCTTTCGGGAGGATTTGCCATGTTATCGTGTGCACCGGAGTAAAGTGAGACTCAGCGACACTGTGCGAGTGATCTCCGTGCAGCCTGAGACCTGTGTGTGGAGGGCCCAGTGATCAGGCACCCAGAGTGAAGGAAGACTCAGCCACGCTATGTGCGTGTGCTTTGTGGCCGCCTGAGATCTTCATAAGTGAAGCGTCCTAGATCGGCAGTCTTGGAGGAGCTGAGTTGCCGGCCTGAGCCGCCGTTGCCATTTCACAAAGCTGCATTGTAGGTCCTGCTGCTGGACGAAGAGAGGAGAGTGAGTTTGCGCCCCCTAGGTAACGTGTGTCGACTCCTGGGGCGGGGCGCTGGGGAGGGAGACGCTCTCAACCTCTCTCTCGTGTTGGCAAAATGAACCTCTGCTTTGGCTCGTATCTCGGTCTGTATTGCCAAGGGAGTGGTGGTACAGGGACCGGAGTGTGAAGCTGCACATTGGGATTTCATCATACTGTGTTGGGGGCAACTGTGAGAGGTTGACTGCAAGTCAGAAGGAGAGGCGGAGAGACCGCCTAAGGCCCGGTGATTGGGGCCTTAGTGTACTACGTAGTATTGCATTTCTGCAGAAGGGAGTACCTGACTGAGCTATTACACATTGCATCATTTCTGTATAACAAACTACCTGATTGTCATCTGACACATTGCCTTGTTTCTGCATAACAAGCTACCTGATTAGCGTATTGCGCATTGCATATGTTGGAGAGTATGATCTGCTTCTTATGGTTACCCCCACTTTTGCTGGTGTTTCTCTGTTTTTTTACTTTAGTCTGGCTGGGGCCCTGCTATCCTTGACCCCTGCTTAGCTGCTTCCTATCTAAAATGACTCCAGTTTGGTTACTGGGGTACCCTTATAAGTCCCTAGTATATGGTATCCTATATACCCAGGGCATAGGTACCCCCAGAGGCCGACCAGGGCTGAAGCATGTATTATGCCATCCCTGAGAAGCCTTCCAAAATTACACCACAGGTCTGCTACTCCAGCCTGTGTTAGGTGATGTATGCACCCCTTACTTAGATATAGGTTCCCTATATCTACCTTATATCACTACACATATAAACCTATCAGTCACCCCTATGGCAGGCCTTATCAATCCTGAAGGCAGGGTGCCTGGTTTTATGTGAGAAGGTGCCCATGCATGAGCAGGGCCCCCCTGCAGCTTTTGGAATCTATTCTCCGGGGCTGTTCTTTGATACAGCCAGACCATATACTCTTAAGTGCATTCTAACCTTGTGGTAAATGGTAACTTTGGAAGGGCTGCTAGGAAACATGTTGTGTTTGGTGTCAAACACTTTGAAATCATACCCCCCTCCAGACCTGGCTGTAGGCGTATGATTCCACCCTTCTAGAGGGAAAGACATGTACACAGCGGTAGACCAGGTACCAGTTTAAAAGAGCCCTGGCATCACAAAATGGATGCCACTGACATGTGTCTGGCCTCCTGCTGCTGGACGAAACTCCAATAGGAGAGGCCTGAACAATAGGTTTCCTGTCACAGGGAGGTGTCACCACCTCCCAGACAGGCTTTAGTGTATTGGGGCTGGGTGGGTGCACTCTGAGAGTGCTTTGAAGTCAGCACTGGGGGCACATTTGGTGCCCCTGTGCATAGCCCAGTTCAAACCGGTTGCAGGGGATACCAGCCCCTGCTCTGGTGCGAAACTGGACAAAGGAAATGGGTGTAGCCACCCGTCTTTTCAGACCCTCCCATAGGTGGGTCCCCAGAGTTTGTCTAACTCCTTCCTTAGGTATAAGATAGGAACCCCTGGCAACAGGACTTTAGATTACACCTGGATGAAACTCTGATACTAAATCCGGGAACATTGACAATCTTCACGATGCTTAATGACTGAAGAATCTCCCTTGGAGTGAAGGAGTTATTTCCCTGCTTGGCAGGCACCAAAGACGCATCTGACCGGTTTGCATCTCCGAAGCTCCCGCCGGAGTCTGAAGTATTTGCAACACAGGAGGTGGATTTCCAGGTTTCCCCGAGGCTGACCCGAGTCCCCAGCAAAGCTGTGACCCGAAGCTCTCGTGGGTACTGTGGAACCGGAACCCCTGGACACCATGGACATTTGCAAGTGCACCAGCTTCGCGACATCCCTCGAGGCTGTGCATTGGGTTACTTGTAGCCCAGATCCCGAGCACCTTTTCCACTGAAGATTGCTGGCCAACACTCCACGAGTGTTCCGTGAGCCGGCCCTTTGTGTTTTCGCTCAAGGTACCTTCGAGATCCCTGGTCCGTCGACTGGTGGGTTCCTGAGAAGGCAACTTTGACTTTCCTTGGGCTTCCCTGGTTGCTCTCGATGTGCCCCAACTCTCCACCACTTGGGGAGTCCCCTGGACCTTGCTGGTCCACACAAAGCATCTTTTCTCTTCCTGCATGGGTTTCTGTTGCCAAGGCTTGTTGGGGCCAATCCGGGCACCGACACCACAGCACTCAACATCCTTTGTGGGACGGCTCCAATCCAGCTCCTGGTTGTCATCGACACCGCCTGATCCTCGTGGCTGCAGAGTCAAGCTTCACCTCTTCACACCTGAATCACCCGACATTGGTGGGCATTCGTCTACCGTGCTCCTGATCACTAGCAAGTGACCCAGACTCTGCCCCCTCTGCTTTCAGGTTCTTCACATCTTCGATCCAGGCTTGGATCATACCGCACACTTTTCTTCTTCACAGTAGCAGCACTTTACAGCAGATCGCCATTGAAATCAACGAAGATTCCCGACACCATTTGACACTTATGCATCCGGCTTCCCTAGGTGAGATAACTCGAGTACTCCAGTGCTCCCGTGGGTGTTGGCCCTAGAACCCCTTAAGTCTAAAGGAAATTGCTTAAACTCCTCTCCTAAGTGTCCTTAATCTTTAAATGTCCAACCGCAACTTTCCCCTTAGAAGATAACGGCGATTTGCAGCTGTGTTCTCACACTGCACACGTCCCTTGTGGGTCCCCTGTGCCCCTACTTGGGTGGTTCCTTGTGGTCCCAGCGATTCTATAGGCTCTAGGCCTTGTGTCTAGTCAAGTCGTGGTTCTTATATCACTTTCTTAATATATCGTTTGGTACCCCCGGGGCCCAATGTATATTGTACTATTTACTGAAGTTCTATTGCATTTAAATTGTGTATTTTGCTCTGTAATCTCATAAAGAGATTACTAGAGAGTGTTTAGAAATAAATACATATATTTTATATATATATATATATATACCTTGTGTGGTTCTGTTTTAGACATTCAAGAGGTTATAATCTGGTAAACCAAGCTGCTTTACACTCCAAGACTTAGCCTGAAGACTGCTCTCCATAGCTGCCACTAGGATGGCTTTAAAAAGAGGTTGTCTTAAACCTATTATCAATAAGGGTTGCTTGGACTGGTGCAAGGTGCCCACTAGAATAGTGGACAGCATATGCCAGGCCACCTTCTCACAGTATTATTCTGCATAACGAATTACCTGATTAGTGTATATGCATTGCCTTATTTTAGCAGAACAACATATATGGTTATTGTATTAAGCATTGCAATATTTTACCCTGCAAAGTGCCTGATTGTTGCGTTATGCTTTGCATTCTTTTCATTGCAGAGTGTCTGATTGCTATGTTACGCATTAGAGTATTTTTACATTAGAAACGTGCCTGATTCTAGCACTAGGAACTGTATGACCCAATATTAGGAGTACAGGAGAATGTTTAGAAGTTCTCATTGACATTGCCAGAACTTACAAGGGCTGGCTGGTCTAAAAACCGGTCAGGAGAAATATTACACAGCCTCATATGTTGGTTTTATATTGTGTGGTCTTATCGTATATCTTTTTACATAAAGTTTATACTTGTTTTATAATACTCGTGTGGAGTCTATTTGTGGTGTCATCATTGGATTATTGTGAGCGTGGTTGCGAATACTTTACACATTTGCCTTGAAGATAAGCCTGGCTGCACTTGCCAAGCTACCGAGGGGGTGAGCAGGGCGGGGCTATCTAAGAAGGTGACCTTTTTTTTCCCTGAAGTTGGAACGCGGGTCCCTATTTGGAATAAGGGACCTACCTCAGCCGACCAGAGATCCCTGGTCTAACCGTGGTTATTCGAGGTGAGGGAGTTGTTGATCTGCCAAAGGAAGTACACCCGAGGGTGAATAAAAAAAGGAAGACTTTCACTTAAACTCCTAGATTCGTCTTATTTCCAAGTGATGAGTCTACAGAGAGTGGAATGTGAAGGTCCATAGAGAAGAATAGGAAAGGGTCTCAAAAACATCAGGATTCAAAATTAGCAGCTTCACAACTTACCAATTTATAAGTGGGTTTGTTGTAGTCAGGCAGTTTATCACCACTTCTAAATAATGGAACCAGAAGATTAGGTATAATTACAGAGAAGTTTATTCAAGATGAACAAGCTCACGACCAGACCAGAAGAACCTGTAGGATGCAGACCCTCAGAACAGCTACTACCACGAGAGAAACCTTGAAGCCAGACTCCAGAACCCACAGATCCACTGATTCTAGAATGTGATCCTGGACAGAGCAAACCGGGTAATATTTTCTATAATAAACATAGACAACATGCAGAGCATTACACATCTATTACACAGTGTGCCTATTAGCATAAATCTGACAAAAACAAAATGCTATATTTTGTGGCAATAGCTAACGTTTCTTTAACTGTGCTAGCCACTCCTGGCAAGAGGTAGACCAGATAACCCCAACTCTGCATTAACCATCTTTCCCCAACCTACTCTCTCAGTCACACTGTATCTGGATATTTTCCCCCTCATAACCACGCCTTTTCAGTTAAGGTGAAAAAGGAGAGAGGATGTATCCTTACGGCTAGAGCGGTCGACCTTGTCGCAGGGGAACCGGGTTCGAGTCTCAGCATAGACGCTCAACATCCTGTAATTCTAAGCAAATCACTTAGGGCCAGATGTAGGTCGCCAATTACCGGTCGGTAACGGCCGATTTCGGCCGTTACCGACCAGTAATTGGTTTTTGAGATGTAGGTGGCCCGATTTTTACCGAATCTGTAAATTTACCGAATCGGTAAATTTACAGATTTGGTAAAATACCGAATTGGTATAATTACCGAATCGGTAATTCCAGATGTAGGTGGCACTTAAAATAGTGCCACTGGTCCTTAAGAATTCGTTATTTACCATACGATACTATCTCATGGTAAATAACGAATTCCTGTGTACATGCACATCTGTGCATGTACACCTGTGCGTCAAAGTGACACCCTGTCCCTCTTGTAAATTCGGTAATTTTACGGAATCAGTATTTACCGATTCGGTAATTGCCATTGATTCCTATGGGCCTCAAGGCCCATAGGAATTAATGGCAATTACCGAATCGGTAAATACAGATTCGGTAATTACCGGATCTTACCGATTCGGTAATTGATTCGGTAAATATACCTACATCCCGATTGCCAGTTCTTAAATACCAAATCGGTATGATTCGGTATTTAAGAATCGGTAAAATCGGGGATTACCTACATCTGGCCCCTTATCTCCCTGTGCTGAACAAAAATGAATGTGTCCTTGTGTAACGAAACTGGTGCTATGTAAAGCGCTCAGATACCCGATATCTTCGGGTCTAGTTTGCGTTATATCAAACTTTACAAAAAAAAATATACTATAGGCAAGCTTTTGGAAGGAATCTACACTTTCCAAGGAGGAGGAAGGAAGGGGAGGGAAAGAGAGAGATATCTCAGTAAACTTCCTACCTTTGCACCACAACTCTAAGAGGATTATACTCTATTGCCTGCCAAAAGAAGTCCACCATATTTTGTGATCAGGCTTTGAAATTCTTGGCACTAGATTTCATCTTTCAAAAACTTAAAATTCTTTTAAAACTTAAGCATCTTTTATGTTGACTGCTCAGCAAAGTCCTTGGCCCTTATTTATGAGGCCTTGCATCAGTTTTGCGTCGCCGGTGCGTCACTTTTTGTGACGCACCAGCAGCGTAAAAAATGCGCCTTGTTGCGCCATATTTAAAAAGTGACGCATCTAGGTAGATGCGTCACTTTTTAAACCCCTGCGCCACATTATACCTGCGTCAGGTATAATGTATGCAGAGGGGGCGTTCCCCCGCAAAAAGCCTCGTAATAGTGACACAGTGAAATCTATGAGATTTCACTGCGTCACTTTTAGGATGCTGTTGCGTCAAAATCTTGCGCCTGCCTCACAGCAGGCGTAAGACTGACGCAAGCCCTTTCACATGGGGCTTTCCCCATGTGAAAGGACGCATTGCTGGAGTTGCGTCACTTTTGTGACACACTCCAGCAATGCGTCACTTTTGCGCTTACAGATACGTCAGAAATACTGACGTATCTGTTAGTCCTTGCGACATGATGCGTCATACATTAAATATGGCGCATCATTGGTGTCGCAAGGAGTGCGCAGTGAAAAGTGACGCATCGCTGTTTTCACGCAGCGATGCGTCACTTTTCATAAATGAGGCCCCTTGTATTGTGGCGCTCAAGCAGCTCCATGTAGCGCTTGTCTGCCAGCCTCACCCTAATCTACTGAGACTTGAATCATCAGGTTACAGGGAGGAACAAGAAAAGCAAAGCAACCGGCCCCAGAATGCAAAGCGGTGATGTCCATAATACGTGGACTAGCTCAAGTGTAGCCCTGCTCCAGAACCCTGCAGGAAGAGAAGGAGGCCGCCATCTTGCTCAGCAATGCCTTGCTTGGGGCAGTTTTTTCAGGGTTATTAAAGTAATGAAAAAAAGCCAACACCTGCAGCTTCAAAAACACACAACGAAACAGCAACGAATTGTTCGCCTACCTGTATATAGACGCTGCTGGACAGGTGAGCAGGATGCTGGCATGCAGTTGGGTGTGGTAAATGTCCAGCAGTAAAACATTCTGTGATTCTGCCCTTGCCTTCGGAGGGCTGAGCTCAGCACAACTAGCCACACACCCCTCGATCCTCATCTCCAGCCTGTGCTCCACCTTAATATCTGGATACTGTAACTTCAGGAATCCACAGGGAGTGGGATTGTCCATCATCCTGTGATTTTTTGTGATCTCAAAGTAGCAGAATCCCACTCTCTTCCTTTCTCCTCGGTGGCCACACCTGTCACAGGGCTGCCACTCACTCCAGACTGTAAACATCTGCACTCTTCCCAGCTTTCCTAGGTCTAACATAGTCTCCTTTTGAACCATTTCCCCCAGATCTGCATAGGACACATATATCCGCGCTGCATCTTGGAAGTCAATTTCATAGTATGCCATGGTGTTGTCTCCATCTTTGCAGGTGTACAGCCCTGAGCTCTCAACCAATGGCTTCCTCAGCGTTAGATGCCTGTAGTCAAGCTGCGCCTTCACGTTCAACAGGTGTGCTTGCTTCAAGCCGATAACAGGCCCCCTAGAAGTCACAAAAGTTACTGGTTCCCCATGGGGTTCGAAAATATTGAGATATTGCCAGGAAATATTGGCTTTTTTAGGAATATTGTGGCATTGCAAAGTGATCGGATTGTGCGACGCTAGTGCTATCCTGCAAGATCTGTTAGCAGTGCAGGAGGATGTTAAGCCTTCATTGCCCTCACCAGAAATGAACATGACCACAGATTGTACCAGAATGAACGCGAGGCTACCTTTCGATACCTGGATCATACCAATCCATCTGAGAATGGTTGAAAATGAGAGCAAAGTATGTTTCAGCGTGCTCACAGCCTGCTTAAAGAGAGTGTGAGGCCACATACTGCCACACAAATGGATTGTGCAGGTGGTGACATCATAATAAATCCTATTAGAATGGTTTTTAAAGCAGCAGTATCATCATAAAAACCTTGCCTATATCTTTCTCCCCCACGTGTTTTTTCGTACTAATAACTGAGGATTGCAATTGTGAGTCAGTCAATAAAAACTTTATTTGTTTTTTTACAACCATAAAGATATACAAAGACAGCATCTCACTCAATTAAAATAAATACACAAGTCAATATCATAAAATATGCAATACATCTTCTGCATGTCTAAATAACACATTTTCTTTAAAGTAAAAACAATTATCAAGTTCAGATTTATTAAGATCAGATAATCCATTATTGGGCACCTAGTCTTTCAAGAAAATAACTCATTCTCCTAAAGATCTCAATTTCATCATCACTCTTTACATTTGAAAAACACTTTAACTCTATTTATAAATTTCCCCATGGCACAGACAATATCTAAATTAATCATTCCCGATAATAGGTTTACAGCTTGCATCCTGTTTTTAATATCATATTTTTAAAAAATCTGACCTAAAAATTCTCTTCGTATAACTAAAATCTTCATACAATCTAATAAAATATGTAAAATATCACAGGTGATACCTAAAGTGCAAGTGCATTTACCATTACTGTCTATCATTGAATTTTTGACCCCTTCATTCGCGTAGCAGGGGTTTATTCCAATTCCTAACTTAGTCGGTAGCTAGGTAATCTATCTACATAGGGAAAATGTAGGTCATTTTCCCAAGCGAAGATCATATGGGACACTAAGGTTTTCCGTGAAAGGTACTCAAGGTCATGTGTACGCAACATTTCAGTTCCCAATAGCCTGAGTTCTTTCTTATCTATCGTTAAATGGAGTGACTGCGGGCACAGCTTTAATTTAAACACTCCATACGCTTCACTTATTGAGGTTCTTGTTTCTTTTACCCAGGTCAGCTCACTGTTGGCAATTTCGCTTTTACACCACTGCAAGATTTTTTGGTCCTCACCTGACCCTAGACGCTGCCAGAAACGTAATAAAGCCATACAGGCTGTTATGGCCCATGAGGTGATTCCCAATTCTAATCTTGCTGCTTGTACCATTGACGATTTGGGCAGCGAGAACAGGCTTTTGAGGATATTTCCCTCCTCTTTGTCCCAACCTTTTTTACCACTTAAATAGAGTACCGCTCCACCATACAAGAATTGTGGAGGGACCACTGCTAGGTAGGCCTTTATAACCAGCCTATTAGACATTTCTCCATATATGCTATTAAATCTTTTTAAACCCTTCACAGAAGCAGCTACCCTCATTTTTAAAGCGTCCAGGTGTGTAGGCCATTTCAGGTTACTCGCAAACCACATCCCCAGATATCTATATTCTGTTACTTTTTCCAGTAATTCTGTACCTAGATACCAAGTAAACGTTCTTTTGCGTCTTCCAAAGCATAGGATTTTGGTCTTTTCCATGTTCACCACTAATTTTTAATTTAAGCAATAATCTTTAAACATGTTTAATTTTCTTTGTAGACCAATCTCTGTCTGGTCCATAATTACCATATAATCTGCGTATAACAGACAGGGGATCAGGGGGCATATTATCAAGGGGGTTTATCTCCGCTTTTTTGGCTTTAAAAGCCAAGAAAGCGGAGATAAAATCATCTCCCTATTACCTAGCTGTCGCTAACACCAGTTAGCGACAGCTAGTAGGAGATAACAACCATCTTGGGCCCCACTTTGCATGTCAGTGATATTTATCACTAATGAGATGCAAAGTGGGCGTGCCAAGATGTTAGCGACTGAAAACAGTCGCTTACATTGCTATCTCCTATTATCAACTTTTGGGGATATTCGCGCTAAGCGGGAATATCTCCAAAAGCTAACACCTGCCCTGAGCAGTTCTTAGCCATGTTATCCAATGGGAGGTGGATAACATGGCTAAGAGCATTAGCTCGCTATTGCATGAATATAGCTGACTTTTCAGCGATATTCATGCTTTGCGGCGATTTTTACCGCATTTGCGTTAAACCTTGGTAATACCAAGGTTTATTTGCGGTAAAAATCGCCGCAGCGCTGTGGTAAATTTTTGTCTCTAACCAAGCAATAGCGATAATTATCGCTATTGCTTGGTAATATGCCCCATAGTTTCCTCCTAGTTTTGGGCTAGCCCCTCTAACCTCTCTTAACTTTGAGGGCAGATCGGCTATAAACAGGGAAAAGAGCAAGGGGGCAAGTACACACCCCTGCCTCAAGCCATTACCAATCTGGATCCTCCCAGACAATCCTCCCTCTTCATCCAAGATTATCTGGGCCCAGTTTTCTGTGTGCAGGGCTTGGATTAATGCCAATAAATCACCTTGGATTTTATACCCTACCAACGTTGATCACAAATGCTCTCTACTCACAAGATCAAATGCTGCGCGGAAGTCGACAAAACAGCAGAACAAATTGCCCCTCTGTTCTATCGACTTCCGCGCAACAGACCAGAGAGCAAAACAGTGCTCGACCGTTGAGTGTCCCTCTTTAAATCCTCCCTGCTCTGGGGGCACTATCTTTTTTTCATCTGTCCAATCCTTGAGTAACCCCCAAATTACTTTGGCGAAGACCTTTTCGCCTATGTCAAAGAGGTTTATCAGGCGATAGTTTTTAGGGGAATTTACATCTCCTTTTTTATGTATTGGTCTCACAATAGCCCCTTTCCAGCTTTCTGACATGATACCTGAATTAAGTATCCCCTGGAACATATTCGATAAAAATACCGCTTAATACTCAGTGTTTGTTTTTATAATGACCGCCGGCAGATTAACTGGGCCAGCAGCTCGGGTTAAATTTAGTCTAACTATTATACTACTGATATGGCTTGGGGAGAAGTACTCTTTTACTTCTTCCCTAACTCCTGGCCATATTTTGGCACTTGTTTCCCCCATTCTTGGCCATTTCCCATAGATTTCCTCTAAATAATCCCCCCACCTATCCTCCGGTACGGAGTATTGCAGGGTCCCTACAGCTTTCCCAGTACATTCTTGTATTAATTTCCAAAAGCCTTTGACATTTTTTTCTTTGATTGCCTAAAGTAACTTTACCCAACACTTGTCCTTATAGGTTCTTTTTTTATCTCTTATGATTGTCTTATATTTTAGTCTTAATTTCTGAAAGTTTAGTACTAACTCAACGTTGTATCTACCTCTAAGGCTTCTTTCCTTTTGCCTAATACAGGCTTTTACTTTGGGGCAATCCTCATCAAACCATGGCTTGTTATTGGAGTATTGATTATCCTTACTTACTAACTCATGCTTACCACGTTTGATTTTTATCCTGAGACAGTCTACCAATTGTTTTATTATATCTTCATACCAGGTAATCTCTTCCTCTGGTAATACATTTTCTAATACAACTGTCAACTGTAATGCACTCAGTTTTTTTATATATTCTTCTGTAATCTGAGTTGTAAGACGCCTTGGATTTTCTACCTGTACTTGTAAGGCTTTTTGTCTTTGGGGGTGTTTTTTTACATGCAATCCCATCAGCTATGGGTAGTGATCACTGCCTTCCACCCTAACTATTTCGAAATGTTTGATTAAGTGAAAACTCCAAACATTTGCTGCCCTATGATCAAGGTGCCCTTTGCAGGCCGATCCGCTTCCTTTCTTCCATTAACGCAGACCAAGCCCATGACACCCAACAGCTGTCCAAGCTCCACATCTTGAGATGAGGTGCTACAACTGGGGAACTTGGCAAACTCAATATTATATGCTCTTAACAAATCTCTGTGCCATGAATCGGTTTTTAAAGGAATTAGTCTGTGGTTAAAATCACCCAGTATCGGATGGCGACCTGATCGGACGCAAGTCTCTGAGGCTCCCTGCCCTGATCCCTCCTAAAAGCCCCTAACAGTGCCGCCTAATCTCCCCAGAGCACAAAAATCCCAGGAACTGGGAGCGGAGACCGGCTGCGGCCCCGGAGAGCTGTCGCTGCATCTGCATCCCCCCAGGCGAGGCTCCGGACAGCAGAGAGAGCTCCACCGCGATCCCTGTAATGGCGGCCGCCCCGGAGCGGTGACCAGCTCGGGCGCTCCCTGCCCCTACCTTCAATCGGCGGCTGGGCCAGCTAATTGCCCGCGGAGCCTGCGGGGAAAGCCCGCTGCCTCTGACCTTGGCTGTAGGACCCCCGCTCAGCGCTGAACGCCGCCATCGGGACCCGGCCGGTGGTGAGGAAGGGACCGGCCAGGAGTCGCGAAAATTGAGGCCCCGGATTTGGGTCTACTAACCGGAGGAACTGCGGCATGCTGCAAAGCCTTACCGGCTCATTCCTGCGTTGCGGGGGCGGCCTCCACTGCTCGCTGAGCACGCCATGCCACCCCACGTTGGACTGGTCTTGAGGCGGGAATCCCAGATTTAGACCTGCACAGCTGCCGGACCGGGGAAGGACGACGGTGCTTCTGCTCCCCTGCGAGTCTCACGAGGCCAGGGGTCAACCTGCCGGAGTGGCGGACGGAGCCAGAGGGCTGGAGCTGCGGCAGAGGGCGGCCTGAGCACCGGCCTGGTGAGCGGAGGTGAGGAGAGTGGAGGTGGGCGCTGCGGAGGAGGCTCGGGGGGCACAATCGAGCTCCCGGCGGGGGGACTGGCTGGGCCTACAGTCCAGGCTGCACCGACAAACGGGTGGCAGGACAACGCGCTTCCCAGTAAAGCTACTGGACGTTTGGGCCCCATTCGCCTTTTGCTGCACAACACGGGTGGCCGCCAAGGGGCCGCCTGAAGGCGAGTGCGGCCGGTTGGGAGGGGAAGCCCACCCCGCTACGCGACCACGCCTGGTTGCTGCTGACTGCCACCTGGGGGTCCCGGGGCCCGGGGGTAGGAGAGGCGAGTGACCCCTGAGGACATCATCTGTAATCTGGTTGTCCCCTGGTGCTGCGGGGTCCGCTGCCATACTGGACTCCGACTGATCCACAAAGATTGGCTTAGATAAAGCCGGGAGAGGCAGCGCGCAATCCACCAGCTGCGCAGCGGTTGACCGCCTCTCGTCCCCCATCGGAGACCCTGGATAGAACAGTGGGAGCGCCGATTCTCTGGCAGCACGATCCGCCTTCATCTTTGGGTTCATCGGGCCTCTACGCTTGCCTCCGGCCCCTGGGGAAATCGCTGACCGGGGCCATCTTGGTGGCTAGACATGACATGGCAGGCCTCAGAGGGAAAAAGGGGACCCAGACACTCCCCGAAATGTTGGCCAAATCCCAACCAAAGACTAGCAAGGATCCACCCTCCCCGGTGACCACAAGAACGTCGCCGGAGCCTTCCAATGACCAGGTGCCCATCACCAGATCCTTTCTAGAGCCATTGTTTAATTCCCTCAGGGATGACTTCAAGTCCCTGAAGCAAGAGGTGGCGGGTGAGGTCTGGGAGCTTCGGCGGTATGTGGAGGGTCTTGGAGAGTGAGTGGTCGCCATCGAAGAAGCTGACCAGACCAGAAGCTACGAAATTGAGCAGCTCCAGCAGGAGGTCCTGCGACTTACGGACCAACAACTGGACCTTCAGGCCCACGTGGAGGACCTTGAAAACCGCTCCCGTCGCAACAACATACGGGTCCGGGGGGTCCCTCAGAAAGCAGAGGGGACGGATGTCACCAGCTTCCTTCAAAACCTTTTCCGGGACATCTTAGGGGAACCTGCAGACTTTACTATCCGTATTGATCGAGCACATAGAGTTGGGCTGCCTCGGCGCGCTTCCGCCCCGCCACCGGACATCTTGGCCTTTCTCCCTGACTTCCCGCTAAAAGAGAGGATTCTTCATGAGGCCCGACGAGCACAGCCTCTTCAATTTCAGGGTCACCCCGTCGCCCTCGGCCATCACACTACAAAAACGGAAAGAATTTAAAGTAGCGACGGATTTTTTGCGAAGACAAGAAATACCATACTCATGAGGCCACCCGTTCAGACTGATATTTAAATGGAATGGAACCTTGCACCAAATGATCGCTTAAAGACACTTGCACTCTTCTGGGACTTGAAAGCGTCGCAAGGGCCCTCCAGGGGAGGTTGGCAGACGGTGGGCCGAAGACGATCCCCATCACACCGCTTGAAACCCGCGCCTCCATGATCACGCAAGAGCGGGCGACAGCGATGGTGGAGGTGGCTAGAGAGACCTCACCCTCTGAATGATCTATACACTTAATGGGGAGATTGCTCATAGCATACGCCTTGCTCGTGCAATGGGGGGGTGACGGGTGGGAGGGCCGGGATAGCTGCCATCGGATATGACCGTTGTAAGTAACTTCTCCACGTCCCGGTGTAGACTGACAGGACTGGGACTACACCGTCTTCTGGTTTGGGGGTTGGGGGTTGGGGGGAGGGAGTTGGGCGGGGGGAGATGACCATTCAGGTCTGAGAAACTGGGTTTTGGTTTGGAGATGCTGGTTTGAGAGTTGGGATGTTGGGGGGGGGTTTGGGCAGGTGTGTGGGTTTGCGGGTGGGAACCAGTGTGCCGAAGGGGAATTGTCAGTGATGGAATTGCTATATTTCACATTTGTCTCCCATTGCTTCGCTTACTTCTCCGTACACCTCTGGATATGTCTTTAGCCATACATGACACTTCATGCACAGAGGCCGGGGTGTCAGAGAGTTCCCTCATGCTAACTAATCCATTACATTCCTATCTGCCACGGACACACGCCTCTACTTTGCGTTACCCCACTTACTCTCCTTATTATGGCTGATTCTACTTTGAAAGTGCTGACCCTTAATGTGAATGGGTTGAACAATCCTATCAAAGGAAGGGCTATAATTTCCTACCTAGAGAACTCCGGGGCCGACTACTTAACCATTAATGATACGCCGGAGATATCACTGTCAGCTCTGTGGGGGGCCCTGAAATCAGTGACCCGAGGTGAACTCATTGCGATCGCCGCAGCAGAGGCCAAAGACCGGAGAGCGAAAAGAGACGATCTCACCGCTCAGGTTGCTGAACTGGAGAGGGTTCACAGCCGCACTTGCACCCCACGGGTCTGGAGACAGTTGAAGACAGCCAGGGCTCAACTGGCCAGCCTAGATACTGACAGGGCAGAATTTGCTGCGCTCCGTCTTCGCCACATGTATTATGTCGGGGTAACAAAACTGGCTGCTTGCTTGCCAGTGCTCTGAAAGCTAACACCCAACGCTCAAAAATTTCCGGCCTTACACACGACTCTGGCACCGTCCTCGCTGAGGAGACTCAGGTTGCGGAGGCATTCCGGACCTATTATGCCTCATTATACGGTGCTGAGGCGGTGTCCCTCGAAGAAGTCGATGCATATTTGGACACGGCGGCAATCACCGAACTGTCTCAGGCCAATGCAGATGCTTTGGATGCCCCCATCCGTCTGGAGGAGGTCTTGGCCGCTATTTCCCACCTCCGCCCGCTTAAATCTCTGGGACAAGACAGCTTTTCGGCCGGTTTTTACAAAACCTTTAGCCAGCTGCTAGCTCCTGTCCTCGCCCGGCTCTTCAACTCCTTTGAAGGCCCAGGCTCCATTCCCCCGGATATGTCGGCAGCCGAAGTGGTGGTGCTGCCTAAACTGGGTAATAAACCCACACACTGCTCTGCGTTCCGCCCAATCTCATTGCTGAACTTGGACCTGAAACTCTTCACCGGAATTTTAGCCGCGCGCCTTGGTCCATGCCTGCCTGGGATCTTGGAGCCTGACCAATCGGGCTTTGTGCCTAACCGTCAATGCAGCGATAACACCAAACGGGTGCTCCACCTGATAGACAAGGCCCATTTTCAAAACTCGGACGCCGCACTATTAGCCATTGACACTGAAAAAGCATTTGACCGTGTCGATTGGTCCTACCTACAACGAGTCCTGGCGCGTTTTCGGTTGGGAGACCGCTTCCAATCCTGGGTCGCCTGCTGTTACCACTGCCCCCAAGCTCGGGTCCGCTTGGGTAGTCTTCAATCAAACCCGTTTGAAATCCAACGTGGCACGAGACAAGGGTGTCCCCTGTCCCCCCTTCTATTTGCCCTGTACATATAGCCCCTGGCGCAGAAGATCCGGGATAACCCTGAGATCCGGGGTATCACCTTCGGCCGAGAACCACACACGATCAGCCTTTATGCTGACAACATCATAGTCGCTCTCGACCATCCAGATCGCTCGGTGCCCGCCTTTTTGGAGGAATTAGACTCCTTCGGTGCTGTCTCGGGCTTTCGAATCAATAGGGGGAAATCCCTGATATTACCCCTGGGCAAAAATGTCCACTCCAATGGGTCTGCCTCTACATATGGGAGTGATCTTCAGTTGGCCACACAACTCCCATATTTGGGAATCACTCTCACCTCTTCGACAGAGTCGACGATAGCTCTTAATTACAAGACCCTCACTACCCAGATCCGAACAGACCTCGCGCGTTGGTCTAAGCAACCCCTCTCTCTACTGAGGAGAGTCGCCGCGGTAAAGATGTCAGTCCTACCTAAAATTGTACATCTCTTTCAGACCCTCCCAGTCGCGCCCCCTGCAGGCGCCGTCTCGGACCTACAGGCCGCCCTCCATCATTTCATCTGGGAAGGGAAGCAAGCATGCCTACATAAGCAGCTGACGCACAGGAGCATGGATGAAGGGGGCCTCGGAGTCCCCAACCTACTGCAATATTTCCAAGCATCTCAACTCCGCTATTTGGTGGAATGGTACAGGCCGGAATCCGAAAAGAGATGGCTCTTCCTGGGAATCATCCTGGACTCCGAGCTCAAAATGGACCGCCAGATCAACTCTGTCTCATCTTCCTGCTTCCACACCCTCCGCCTCCTTCGTAAGACCTTCATATGGATCCCCCTCGAACACCGAAAGACAGTCACTCACGCCCTGGTCACCAGCAGACTCGACTACGGCAATGCACTCTACGCCGGAATAAACAAAAACCTCAACCGCAAGCTACAGAACATCCAGAACGCCGCCGCAAGACTGGTCCTCAACCTGCCAAAACACTGCCACATCTCCCAGCACCTGCGCACACTCCACTGGCTCCCTGTCGAGGCGAGAATCACCTTTAAGATGCTCACCAACGCACACAAGGCCCTCCACGGCACCGGACCAGCATACCTGAACAGCCAACTCAAATTCCACGCACCCCAAAGGACCCTACGATTAGCCCAGCTTTCCTACGCCGTGGTCCCCCGCACCAGAAAGACCAGATCGGGAGGCCGCTCCTTCTCCTTCCTCGCGGCCAAAGCATGGAACGCCCTTCCGCTCCACCTCAGACAGACAACATCGCTCCCCATCTTCGCAAGAAACCTCAAAACCTGGCTCTTCGACAGACCCCCTCCTTGATGGAATGGAACCTGCACCCCCCCACCCCCCCACCCCTAGCGCCTTGAGACCCTTACGGGTGAGTAGCGCGCTTTAACAAACTCCTGATTGAATCCAGGATAGGGCTATGGCTCAGACGCCCTTCTGGAGGGCTCCTTTCCTCGCCTGGCAGCACCGGCCGCGATACATCTTGAACTCACCTATCACCCGCACCATCATGCGATTTGGGACATGGTCGCTGTCAAAAAGGGCTTGACTACCTTTCCTTCCCCGTTTACCCCTATCCTGGACAACCCGGAATTCCCGCCGGGCGATGATCCTCATGCCTTTTCGCAATGGCGTGGCACCGCCTGCCGTTGTGCAGGCGACCTCTTCGATACACTGGGGTTTCTTCCCCTCTCGGACATTAGACAAGGCTACGAGGTCGCGGACCCTCACCTTTTCCAATACTTCCAACTCCGACACTGGCTCACCGACCCAGCCATCGCCACCCTAGTGGGTCGTCCGCTGACAGTTTTTGAGAAATGGCTGCTGACAACGGATAGACATCTTATCTCAGACATCTACAAAATGCTTACACCACCACCCATCCCAGGTAAAACAGCGGGTCAGAAATGTTGGGAGGCTGAACTTGGTAGGACACTAACCCCCAAAGAATGGAGTTACAAATACTACAGGGCTTCACACACCACGCGCAACACAGCAGGCAGGGAAACGGCGGCGAAGCTGGCAATGTATTGGCACCTCACACCGTCCCGGCTTCACAGAGGGAACCCGACCCGCAGCGCATTGTGCTGGAGGGGATGTGGGGAGCGTGGCACGTTAACCCATCTCCTCTGGGACTGCTGTGAGGTCCTAAGCTACTGGGAGACAGTCCTGGATGACATTCACTCCACCTTTGACACCGAAATCACGAGATTCCCTGTCTACACTATCCTAGACCTGCCTAACGCACTCACCTTTCCCTTGAAATCTATTCGGGGCCGCCAAATGGGTATCGCCATGCAGGCAGCTACACAGCACGTCTTATCGCTCTGGGGCTCGACTACCAAGCCCACACATGTGGGATGGTCACACAAACTCTGGTTCACCTTGGGGATGGAACGCATCCAAGCTACCCTCACACATACCACTGCTGCATTTCAAAAGGTCTGGCTTCCGTTGATATCCCTCTTGTCCAAAGAATTTAATGAGATAACATGCCCCAGAAATCTTCGAATTCTGTGCCTTACTGAAGCTACAAGTGAACCCCCGCGATCTCATGCATGACCGCAATATCCACTATCTGATTACTTCTGAAATTGCTTCCTGCGCACTGCACACTGGTTGGGAGGGGGGGGAGGAGGGATGGGTTGGGGATGGGGGGGGGGTTCTGGGTTTTGTTATTCCAGTTCTGTTCTCTTATACTGCTTTTCATTTGTCTCCTTGGTATCATACCTCTACTTTGGCATATACACCTCACCTTCTGTTCAATTTACAAAGAAGACGTGCCTGTCTGTCTCGCAGGCCTTATATGCCTGATGCATTTCCATTGTATTGCGATGCCTATTTCTGCTCTCAAAATCAATAAAACACATTTGAAATTAAAATCACCCAATATCAAAAGCACATCTCTTGGGTAAGTATCACATAGGCCCTCCAGGTCCTTTCTTAAACATTTTTGGTGCACCTTATAATCATTTCTTTTACCTTTCTGTATATACACATTTACAATACATAGCCCATCACAGCCTAGGTTATTATTTGATGTTAACACTCTACTACCTAGCGCCCAATTGCACTTCAGTTCAAGGGATTCTATATGTCTAGCAATCTTTGTGGAGACCAGTGTCAGCCGGCCGCCTGATGGCCTACCTGGTATGTTTTTTCTTGCAGGCTTTACATGATGGGTAAATCCTTGGGTGGCAGGGTTTTCGTCGCACAGTCAAGTCTCCTGTAAGCAAACAATGTCAGTCTTAAGGATATTTCTAAAGCTTTCCTGGAGCAATATTCTCTTATAACCATTGATGTTCCAAGATAAGATAGACATCTTCCTCACATTCCATATAAGCCAGTTCCCTATATCTGTTCCCGACCAGTACATCTTCATCTTCATCAACCCAACCCTTGGTCTTTAGGAATTATTGTAATTTCCAATTCTTCTTTCTTCCCCCAACCAGAGCTAATCATTTTTATTTGCCGTTCTTCCAACCCTGCATGGTTCCTGAGAAAAGTGTTCCCTTGTGCATCCAGCAACACTCCCTCCCTTTTTATTATTCTGATTCCTTCTCTTAGCATCTCCGCTTCTGCTTTTTCCATTGCTACTTTTACTAAAGTAGAATGGAGTAGGACCTTTGTTATTTCTTACCCCTTGGTGTTTATCAAAAACCCCACTTCTTTGAGATCTTCTGAGATAACATATCTTAAGCTCAGACATTTCGCAAATGATGAGAGAAGTTGGGAGCGATATAGGGGATATCATTTCCTAACTCTTTTCCCACCTTTTCCCCTGTCCTATAGGCTTCACAAAGAGCCAAGGGTCTGCAAATTGTAAATTGTTTTTTATACCTGCTTTCTCCACATCTCTTTATGATCATGGGGCAACGGGATATATATACTGTCGGTTCATCCTTCTGTAATCTACTGGTCCCTTCAATGTCTTCCTCCCTATCAGCTTTTGTTTCCACATAACCTTCTAATGGCCTTACTAGTGAGGGCATTAACCCTTTGATCTGTGTCAGTTCTCCAATCATATCCTTAAATTGTTTACCTTGTGTTTTTAAAATTTCATTATTTAAAACTGAGACCTCCAGAATACCCTGCAGGGTTTTCTGGAGCATCAACATAACCTCAAGCATAGATACACTGGAGGAGCCCGTAACCTCCAGGCTATGCAATATGGGCCCTGATAAATCAGTTT
Source organism: Lissotriton vulgaris (assembly GCF_964263255.1). NCBI lineage: Eukaryota > Metazoa > Chordata > Amphibia > Caudata > Salamandridae > Lissotriton > Lissotriton vulgaris. Next base: position 290,004,015 of record NC_141695.1, read on the forward strand.
GAGCAGCATAAGAATTTTCCAGTCTTTCTTTCACCTTGGAGCTATATTCCCTCTGGATAGAGTCTACCTCACACAGGGCTTTTCTTGAGGGGACTCCTTCTTCCTCCACCACCTCTACTTCTATATCCTGAGTAAATAGCGACTGAAATAACCTTGGCGAGGAGGATAAGCGTGGTTCCATTGAGATCCCAGCAATATTAAAATTTGATTGGTTCAGAGATTCCACGCTTATAGCTGCCAGGTCCCCAGAGATTAGCAGGCTCTTTACCACGTTCAGCTACTTATCAGGCATCGGCTTCCCTTTAAAATTTTTCCCTAAAAATTCCTTAATTGACTTTGATACTGCTGATCCGCCTTTTACGCCTACTGTATTTCTAGACGTCGTCGCTACCTGTGGAGTTGAGTTCAATGAACGGGTATTCACCTTCGCTACTTTTTTAGTGACACTATTTACATCACTCACTCATTTCGGCATTTCCATCGAATCCTCTATCTCGGGGTTTTTATTTCCTGTTCTCTTAGGATTTTTTGGGACTTTCCTGGCTTTAGATTTCCCTAGGGCCATCGCTCTTATTTTCTCTTCTAAGGTTCTTTTATCCCCTAACTCCTTCTTTCTATTATAGTTGCCGTTGGAATATCCTTCTCCTCTGCCTTCTTTAGTTCCCAATATGCTATAGGTACTCTTCAGCCATACTCCCCAAATGCCTTGTGTATTTTGCCTTACTTCCTCTTATAGAGTGGAGAAGGATTATATCAGACTACACTCCACTTACCTCTGTTCCGCGGACACTCGCTCTCACCTCCACCTCTTATCAGCCGCTATTTCACTTAATCCATACTCTGGTCTGTCTCCAGATGTTTTAGTCAGCCACTCTACCACCTGGGGCTTACAGCAACTATATTTTGCACACAGAGCCTTCAATGCATTGGTTAGCTCCTCATAGGGGGCTTCTCTTTTCCTCCACCAACACAGTGCCCCTTCGCAGCACGTATCTCAGCTCAGCTCCAGAAACATCAGCTCTCCACAGACTGCCAACCGGCCAAACTGCAGCTCGCGGCCCGCGCCTCCCGCTCCACCCGAGACCGGGCTCGTGGCTCACGCTTCTGCGTCACTGCTCCACTGGCCACACACACCTTCACAACCCCTATCAATGTATTTTAAGTTTAACGCGTCTCAGCGCTCTCCACGGTGTTCATGAAAACCGAAGCTTCTTACGTGCGGCGTTTCCTTACTGCGTTCCTTGCGGCGGTGCAGCTGCAATGCTGATTGCGGTTTCCCGGCGAGGTGGGGTCGGAAGTGGGAGGTGCTGTGGGAGAGCACATCCGTAATTCAGAACAGAGCTAAGCTTGAAATGTCATTGCAGATTGAAATGTCATTCTGAGGTGTTCACCTTTGCTACTTGCGTGCTACTTTCACTTCCTAATACCGTTTTTTGGTTGCTTATTAATTTTCCATAGCCCATAATCTTTTCTGATTGCATTACCTCTTCAAGAAACCTCATACTCACACAGAGAGTAGAGAAGAGGATACACATGGGAATCCTTGGTGCAATGGCATGACTCAAGATCATGGGCAAACACTGCATGCTATTGTTTGGGATGCTCTTAAATTACATTATAAATTCAGAACAGACAGAGGACTTCAACCTATCTACAACTATTTAGAATTATATGGGAAACAGATACTTTTCCAGATCATGAGTGGGATATCCTTTTACCCTGTAAAGTGTAAGCAATATAACTAAGCTTGTTTTAGGTGGATATGACTTACTGAACGTTCTGTATAAAAATGTGCCCACAGAGGTTTGCCCTGTCCTAAGGCTGCTTTATATGTGATTTTCACTGGTTTAATTCATAATACTGTGGTTACCTAGCTGAAAACATGAAATTAAATGGAGTGACCTAGTCACTCCATTTGACAGAACTTCTGTTATAGAGCATCTGTCTAATCTTACATCTTTTTTGGAGTCTTATAAGGAGAAACAAGTCACACTATATTCGGTTATTATTTTAGGTGATTTTAATATACATTTATGTTTAAAGAATTGTCATGTTGCCAACAGCCTAGGGCCTGGCAAGTATTCGGAAACACATTTTGAACACAAAGAACAAGGGGAATTTTAAGAGGATGTATGTCGTTACAAGGCATGCTTTTTCCACACATGCCTTTACAATGCAGGTTACAACGACTTGCGTTGGGGGGCGCTGGATAGTGAATCGTTTAATTTACTATTCCAACTCCAGTCCCCGTGTATAGTAGGGAAGGTTTTGGATAGTAAATTAAACTATTCCCTATCCTACAGCGCCCTCCAGCGCAAGTCGTTGTAACGACTTGCGTTGTAAATCCTGGGTTGTAAAGGTACTGCGTGGAAAAAGTTTCGTTGTAAAGGATGTTTTCCATTTTTAGAGGACACCTTAGCGGAGTTTGGCCTTCTATATCCTAATGATCTGTGTGGGAAGGATGACATACCATCTTTTAAAGGAAGGGGAATGTACACAACCATTGATTATATCTTTGTTAGTACTGCCCTGGAAGCCTATGTTAAAGACTATACAGCTATGTGGTCACAGTTTAGTGATCACAATCCTATATATCTGAAATTGGCAGGGGGAATGGGCTCAATTCTGAGACTAATAGATGTATCTCTAATTTAGCCATCAAAGCAAAAGATCAGGGTCGCAGACTTAAATGGTGAATGGTCATTCCGGACGAGTTCTGTAATGATTTACAGGTAGATTCATCAAGCATTTTTGCAAGCGCAAACGGTGCAAATCGCAAAAATCAGCCGTTTGCGCCCGCAAAAATGGCATTTGAGATGCATCAATGGTTCATGCACTCGCATTTGAAGAAAACGCAAATAAATGCGATTTCTCAAATTGCGATTGCATTTAAGGTATCGCAATTTGCGATTCCTTAAATGCAATGCATGAACCATTCCTAGATTGCGAATTCGCAATCTGGGGCCGCTATTTACCGCAAAGTCAAACTACGTGGTAAATAGCAAAAACGTAGAAATATGCACTTTGGTGCATTTTTCTAAGTTGTATGATACACACGCACATGTCCTTGGGACATGTGTGTGCGCAACACCAGTGAAGATGACCATTTCAGGGGTGCAACAGGGTGCCCTTTGGACACCCTGGCACCCTTGAAATTGCTTCCTTATTTGCGATTCGCTAATTGCTAATCGCAAATAAGGAATGACTCCCCATTCATTCCGATGGGCCTTTAGGCCCATCGGAATGAATGGGAAAGCCATTCCTTATTTGCGATTAGCAATTAGCGAATTGCAAATAAGGAAGCAGTAGAAATCGCTAAAAATATTGCGATTTCTACATGCATCCCGTTTTACGAGCCTTTAATAGCGAATCCTTAATATTCGCTATTAAGGACTCGCAATACATGACTTTGATGAATCTGGGGGTTTGTCACCAAAGTGGGATTGGAGATGGAGCTCTGTCTTGATATCAGGATAAGGGATAACAAGAAACTCACCGCTTATGCTGAAATATGTAATCAGGAGGCTATAGCCCTAACATATATTTGCAAGGAATTCCCCAAAAGAGGAGAGAGGTAGTTTGACCACAAGTGTACAGTTGCTCATCAGAAGCTGATGGTTGCCCTAAACAATAAACCACAAGATACACCTCATAGCTATCCTCAGGAAAAATTATAAACTAGTGATGCATACACGTGAGTCAGAAATTAAAAATGAGGCTTGGAATGACTTACTGTCGACTGATGTAATAAGGAATAGTGCCAAGTTTTGGAATGCTGTTAATAAACTGTTTTTTCAGATGATAATAATAGCCCACTAGAATGTAATATTCTAGGAGAGGAGTGGTTTAACCATTTCAAACACATATATGGGGATCAGGGGGACCATAGACCCTCAAGTCCGTCATATGTAGTTGAGCACTACACTTTAGTTTTTACTGACAAGGAAGTAGCAGTGGCTATTGATCAAATGTCAAGTGATAAAGCTCCTGGACCGGATGGTGTCCCGGCTGACGTTTTAAAACTCATGTATCACTTTGGTCTAAATTATTAGAAAATGTTTTTAATATGGCATGTGAATTTGGCCTGCCACAATCCTGGTCCCAGTCAGTTATAGTTCCGGTTTTTAAAAGGGGAAATAGAGGCCAATCTCACTGATAGACTCTGCATTGAAGGTTTTAGGAAGAGTTGTCTTAGGCAAACTCACTGATTGGTTAAATGATACTAATATCCTCTCAAATCTACAGCAGGGGTTTAGGAAAGGGAGAGGAACCATGGACCTGTGTCTAAATCTGTTTTTATTGCCCGGGAAGTACTCAATCGCAAAGAAAGGGTCACTCCATTTGGCATTTATGGACCTTTCCTCGGCCTTTGACTGTGTAAATAGATCCAAATTATGGAATTTGTTATTAAAATTAGGTTTGGACAAGAATATTGTAAACTTTCTGGCCGATTTGCACCAGGATCTTACAGCCGCAGTGAGATTTGACCAAAAAGGCATCCATATTATTAAAGGAGCCAGACAGGGATGCATTTTGGCCCCACGTTTATTTACTTTATATAATAACAATCTTGATTCAGTTCTAGTGGGAGCTAGTAAGGACACCCCATGTGTGGGGAGAGGTTAATTCCGCTCTCCTATACGCGGATGATGCTGCCCTGCTAGCTAGAACATCAATTGGCCTAGAGCATCTTTTAACTACCTTTGCCGATTTTATGAAGTCACTGGACCTTGATGTTAATTTTTCTAATTCTCACACAATGATTATGGGTATAAAGCCCAGAATCCCACAATTCATTAATGTGAAGGAAATGTAATATCATGGGTGACCTCGTTCACATATCTAGGGGTTTTATTTGATGAAAGGGGTACATGGGTACCACAAATGAAAGCTAAAAGAAATGTAATGGCCAAATCTACCCTGGCTGTCCTTGAATTTGCATGCAAATTAGGGGCAAAGCAATGCAAGCAATGTTAAACATATACAGGGAAAAATGCATTACCATAGCAAATTATAGCTCTGATCGAAGGAGAAATCTGCTATCTTTGCCACAGTTAACAACTTCTTATATAATCCACCAAGAAACCGGTTCTGGTTTTATATCGGACCAAATCGGTATGGCCACTCTACTCAAGTCGATAGGAATTCCGATAAACCTGGTGCTAAGGATGAATCGCGAAATTATTCACAATTGCCTAGCACTTGATCATGAAAGTAGCATCCCCTGGTTAAGCTATGTGAAAAGCATGGGCGTCCGCAGGGGGGGGGCAAGGAGGGGCGCTTGCCCCCCCCTGGAGCGACCCTCCTTGCCCCCCCTGCGGACGCCCATGAAAACAGTCACTTCAAGACGAGGTTCTCACTCTCTTTCCTCTCCTTTCTTTTATTTGCTTCCCTGGGAAATGGATCCAAAAAAGAGACGCTTTTGCTGGGAATGTCATATTTTTCTGACATTTTAATTCCAAAGTGCAGCATTGGGAATAAAAGGCTAAAAAGATGAAAAATAGATAAATAACTAAATAAAGTAAGACAGAGTGGTAGCAAACTGGCCAAAATGATTTTATTCACACTGAAACACATTAGCGCCACTTTTACAGAGTTTGCCAGTGAAGCGCTATTTTTGTTTTCTTGTCTGTTTTCCCTGGACTTGGAACAAGTGCACCAATCCTGGAGGTACTGCAATCTGTGGATTGGAAAACAAAATGTGTGCTGCGGCTCTGCGTCCAGGGATGTGGTCTTTTTACCATACTGCTTACGTTTAGTAAGGATATAAGCGATGGCCATTGAAATGGGTCCATTCAGGGCCCTGTAGTCATGTCCTTAACTTTTCGGGAAAAAGCACTCACTGATTTCTGAAAAAGTGCAAAAGCATTAAGGTAACCATTTTGTTCCTGCTTACATTTCCCATGGTTTGCTAAATTTCGCATTCCCTATAAGTGTTTGCTTTTTCCAGGATGTTGTTACTTTTTTTTTTTTGTAGGCCGCATATTGCTCTTGTCTAGTGCGTAATTTAAATTGAGCCGCATCCAGGTGTTTATAGCGGGCAACAATTGGGTTGTAGTTGAAGACAGTGGGAGTTTTTCTCAGTGGGGCAGTACAGTGTTCAGTGGGGGAGAGGATGTGGCACTATGGTCAGAGCTGCTGAATTTGGAACTGGGAACCAGGTTCAGCCTTAATAACCAGTCCACCAGACCACTCTCCTGCGAGAGCACAATCGCATGCTAGACCGTAGAAGGCTTTGCAACACCTTAGAAGTCCTGGTGTCTTCACACCAGCAGGTTCACCCTAGCATGACAAGTGTAGGTTAACTTTCAAGGCTTGTCCACCACTATCCATGCTGAAGTTCACCTCCAGTCTGCGGGCAGGCCTATGAAGCAGCATGCCTTAGAACAAGTCACTGAGGTCACAGGACCCTTGAGAAGGACCAGCTCTAGTGCAGTGCAACCAGTGTGACCGCACCAGTTGCTGACTTTAGGTGGAGGCATCATGTTTGCAAGTATATTATGGTTTTAAAAACGCTTGCTGCCTCCTTCCTGGCCTCCAGCAATTTTCGGCAACAATAAAAATGTCATGATGACTCTGGTGATTAATGTTCTTCCTAGAGAGAGCAGAATTTTTTCTAGTGGACTCATGGATAGGTAGCTCAGAGGGTTAATGTACCTGCTGCAAAGAACATGCGCCATGCAGATCACAAAGTGCACATATTGTAAATAGGTCAGTAGGCTTCCGCTTTTGTCAGATCCTTTTGTTACTTGCAGTTTATAAGTTAAAATCCTAACTTAGAACAGTGAGCTATTAACTGTCATCTAAGAGCTGCATACAAACTGCAAGGTATAAATTAGAGCGTTATGTTCACCCCCCCCCCCCCCCCCTCTCCCCCCAGTCTTTGATTATCCTAATGTCCCAAAATGTGTTCTTTTGGACAGAAATCATTTCTGATTATTAAGAAAACCCCCCACCATGGTATTACGTTTTATATTCCGGGTATTGTTTCTCCAGACCAATCACTATAAAACTATACGGGCTACTAGTATGGTTGTCATGTGACTCCTACACCTTGTAGTCCTTAGTCTTATGTAACTTTTCTATACAGTGATTTACACACATATTGATTGTCTCTGTGAAATGTATGTGATGTAAAGTGCTCTGACACTCTACAATGGTATGAGTGGCGCTGTAAGTCAAATTAAGTGCATCTGAGAGTGGTTATGGAAAATGGAGGGCACAGTTAAAGGGTGGCTATCGAGGGAATCCATGGCAGAGGTGGTCATTGTGGGGCACTAACAGACATTAATGCAAAGGACACCACTAGTGCTGTGGCTGGCCCTACCCTTGAGGCCAGTCTGCCTCACCCATAGGTATCTCCATTGGCCTTGTTTCAGCAGTAGTAGCTGCAACTCACCAGGAATTGGCAGTGCAGGATTTGCACGCACACCAAACTAAGGCCTAGATGTATCAAGCCTTTTGCGATTCCTTAAGGCCGAAATTCTGCGAATTTCGGCCTTAAGGAATCGCAAACGGACATTTAGCATCTTTTGGGATGTATCACACATTAGCAAAATAAGGAATCGCAAAAAATTGCGATTCCTTATTTTGCTTATGCATTTAAGGAATCGCAATTTTGCGATTCCTTAAATGGCATGTATGATACTTTTTTAAATTGCGAATTTGGGTTAAGGAATCGCAAATTAACACCAATTTGAGGTTCGTGTTAATTTGCGAAATCCTTTTAAAAAAACAAAATATGACTATTTTGAAGGTGGCATGTGACACACATACATGCCCATAGGGCATGTATGTGTGCCATATGCACACACATGTAAGTTTCAGGGGTGCAGCAGGGTGTCCATGAGACACCCCTGCACCCTTGAAATAATTCTCAAATTGCGATTAGCAAATTGCGAATTCGCAATTTGAGAATTACTGCACAATCATTCCTATGGGCCTCCTGGCCCATAGAAATGAATGGGAAAATTATTCCTTAATTGCGATTAGCAATTTGCTAATCGCAATTAAGGAATTTTAAGGAATCGCTAAAATATAGCGAAATTCTACATACATACCATTTTGCACTTCTCAAATAGCGATTCCTTAACAATCGCTATAAGAGAAGTGCAAAATGGTTTCTTGATACATCTGCCCCTAAGTTAGCAAACTTAGTCACCCAGCTTCATTCACAAGCACTTTTACCATGTGCTGCCTGCTGTGGGGCCACTGGGATTAATTATGCTGCAAAGGATGACAACATTATGCCGTAGTGTTGACTAAATTATGCATAAAAATAAGGCTGCAGCGTAATGCAGTATATTTTCAGATATTTTATTACTTTGATGTGTGTACACATGCTAACAGTCTCTGGAAAGATTTTTCCTTATTTGTACCAGTGTAACATACAAAGGCAGCAATGAGAAAGGTGACCAGTCAACCTTTACAATAGGCCATCCACTCCGCAGCAACACAAGTCACATTTTATATTAACTTTTTATATGTTTGAGCTACAAACAATTTATTCGTTCAAATGGTCAGATCATGCAGCAGATCTTGCATTATGAGGCAAATAAGGCAGAGCCATAATTTTGGAGAAAACATTTGCAAACTAGGATATTTTGCCATTCATGTCTGAACTGCTGTTGTGGAAAAAGGGAGTAGTGCTGATGCCAAACTCCATGGCTCGGAGACAAATGGCTTGTGTTTCCACATTTTATCGTATTTGGTACATTTTATGATTAGAAGCATATCCCCCTTTGTGAATATATTTTAATGTCAATAACTCATTATAACCTTAAATAATCACGTGTATCAATTGGTTGATAAAAGTTTAAACTGGGCAGTGAAATGCCAAACAAATACAAAAAATTGGGATGTCTGCGTATTCTGGCCACACCTCTGGCTCCACCCACAGATCCAATCCTTGGGTTATTCCTGCCCTTTTATTCTCCGCCCACTTTTCCCTTACTTTTTTTCCCCCACTTCGACCACTGTGTAAGACTCAGCATCCCTGGACCTGTGATGGGCCGCCGCTGCGGGCACCCCATGTGCCACACATTTACGGTGCCAGGCTTCCGCATCAGGGAGATGGCCATTATTGTATCCCTAAACGTGGGCACGTTGTCAGTTTGACATTGACTACACATAGAGGGAATCTAAGTTTCTTTTAAAAAATATAGATAACATTTGGACCTATACATTTTATCGTATTTGGTACATTTTATGATTAGAAGCATATCCCCCTTTGTGAATATATTTTAATGTCAATAACTCATTATAACCTTAAATAATCATGTGTATCAATTGGTTGATAAAAGTTTAAACTGGGCAGTGAAATGCCAAACAAATACAAAAAATTGGGATGTCTGCGTATTCTGGCCACACCTCTGGCTCCACCCACAGATCCAATCCTTGGGTTATTCCTGCCCTTTTATTCTCCGCCCACTTTTCCCTTACTTTTTTCCCCCCACTTCGACCACTGTGTAAGACTCAGCATCCCTGGACCTGTGATGGGCCGCCGCTGCGGGCACCCCATGTGCCACACATTTACGGTGCCAGGCTTCCGCATCAGGGAGATGGCCATTATTGTATCCCTAAACGTGGGCACGTTGTCAGTTTGACATTGACTACACATAGAGGGAATCTAAGTTTCTTTTAAAAAATATAGATAACATTTGGACCTATACATTTTATTTTGTATAAATTGATTGTAAAATTTAGCAATGCCCGGTCAATTCTAGTAAAGGGAGCACCCATTGGAGAATCACTAGCGTGTGTGATTGCTGAATTATTTATTACTAACTTTGACGTTGTGCTTTAACTTTAGATAAAAGTTATCATGAATTCTAGCACCAAGAAGCCAATATTGGTAAATATGTGTGCTACAAATAATCCCTAACATACACTGTACATACAATATATTTATTCTGGTGCTTTAATCATAGGCTGTTAAAGTATTCTGATAAAAATCGAATCGTGCTGAAGACAGCCTTGATTGGTGTTGGATCGAGGACCTGGAAGTCTGCACACCTAGCACACAGAGATAAAGCACCTTGTCAGAAAGTTTAGCGTTTTCCCTACAGGTGGTGTTTGTTGGCCTGTGGCAGGTTCGGTCACATGTCCTGGATTCCTGGCATTTAATTGAGTCTATCCCAGTTCTGCGCCCCAGTGTTTCTTGTGGCCCACCTGGCACACATGTTGGAGGATGGTGATGATGTTAACATTTTGCCCCCCCCGAAAAAATTTCTGCGGACACCCATGGTGAAAAGGCTTGCCATTTATCTAGGAAGACCAGAGATATTTAACTCCCCAGAGAAACTTTTAAAGGCAGATATGCTTTGGGCTAAAAATATGTACCTTCAGGTGTCACAGACGGATATAGAGGCCGGGGAACTGAGAAAGCCATTGGTGCGGGCACATCAATTGTTATCCACTTCATGTGCAATTGAACCCCATTTAAACATAGCAACTAATCAGCATCATCGTTTCCTTTTAGTGAGGTTTAGATTCAATTAATTGCATCTATTTCTTGCTTAACCAAAGGGATGGAAAAAGATTGAGGACCTGGGTGTCTGTACATGTGACAATTTTTCCACTCAGGACACATTGCATTTTGTTTTATTTTGCGAGCACTTTATGCACATCTGGAACCAGTTCATTTGACCTATTTTAAGTGGGAAATGTTTTTTACAGGCTAGGACTGAACTGACAGAAATCCAGAGAATGACCTAATGGAGCGCCACTGTTAGAAATGGGGTTCCTAGTTGGCAAAGATTTGCACCTTTGTCCAAGTAGGGACCCTTCTTCCTCGTCAGGGTAACTGAGTTACACCCCTAAAATAACACCTACTCACCCCCTTGGTAGCTTGGCATGAGCAGTCAGGCTTGTCTTTGAGGCAGTGTGTAAAGAATTTGCACATAACCAACAGTAATACAGAGCAAGTACTACAAAAGGACACCACATTAGATAAAAATATCCAATATTTTTAATTTATCCAAAACAAGACCAAAAACGATAACAATCCAGCATAAAGTTCTCATAATAGTCAAAAATAGACTTGAAATACAGTTCTTTGAAGTTGATAGATCCTCCTGGGACTATCATGGCGTCATGAACAACAAATCCAAACATTTCTGGCTGACCCTGGCGTTGCAGGCCAGCTATGGTGTTGGGAAGACCCACAAAACAGTCCCTTTGGAAATGCAGGGCTTCGGCGACCTCTCGATGTGCCTGAAGAGCTGGCGTCTGGAGGCGTTGGTTCCTAAGGTCATTGCAGGAGTCGTCGGGCCTTTGAAGTCACACGCGTTGTCGATTGATCTCCTCTCGTTTAAAGGCAGGATATCTGGCGTCGGCACGCGTCGGGCTGCAGTGCAAAGTGCAATGGTGTGGTGTGCGGTGCCCTTAGTTCACGTTGCAGGTAGCGGCTCAGTGACGGTTCTCCAGCGGCATTGGTGAGACCAGGGCTGCGGTGCAAAGTGATGCAGTACAAAGTAATGCGGTGCTGGCAGGTCAAGTTGCAAGCAGTGGTGTCGTCATTGCTGAAGTGCTGTCGTTGGCTGACGAACTGGAGTGGATGGCATCGGTAGGGTAAGGCTGCAGTGCGGGATATGGATGGGGTGTCCTGTAACTTACAAGCGGTGCCCTCGAGCGATGATGCAAGCAGCCATGTTTTTGTCTTTGTGGGGCATCGTCGTCCGTAATACCAGGGCGGAGGCGTGAAGCGAGGCTTTGCGGAGTGCGGTACCCACAGTTTGCGGTGCAAGCAGCGGCTCAGTGGTAGCGTCGAGTGGCGTCGTCGGTGAGACAAGGGTTGCAGTGCAAAGTGTGGCGGCATCCTCTGCGGTCCCTTCAGGACACGGAGTGAGCAGGGATGTCATTGACGGAATCAGGTTGCTTTTTATTCTGTTGCAGCACAAAAGACACAGTCCCCCCTGTTGGTAACCATTTAACTTGAAGTCTTGGCTGTTCCTGAGACTTCTTGAACAGGGGCAAGCTCTACCTCAAGGTCTTGGAGAAACCTACAAAAAAGGAAGTTGCAGAAAGTTCAGTCCAGTCATTTCAATGCCCAAGACAGAAGCAGCCAACACTGCAAAGCACACAGCACAGTGTTAGTCCCCCCTCACAGCTTCTCCAGCTCTTCTTCTTGGTTCCAAAAGAGTTCTGAAGTTCTGGGCCCCAATAGTTATACTCCAAATCCCTTTGTTCTCTCAGGCAGAGAGTGTCTGTGCTTAGTCCAAACCGGTTTGGTCCTCTCTGGCCCAACTTCCCAGCAGGAGGCGGAGACAGCATTGTCTACAGCCGACCAGGCCCATTCATGTGCAAGGAAATCTCCTCCCACTACTCTAAATGCAGGCCAGGTCTATTCAGCCCAGCCCTGACTCATCCAGGCGAGGGAGTACAGACCTCAACCCTCCCGTGGCTGTCTGAAGAGAATGTACATTCCCAGCTCGTGTCACTCCAAAGCCGGACAGTCAATCCACAAACCCAGCAGAGGCCTACAGGTTGGCTAAGCAAGAAAATACCTACTTTCTAAAAGTGGTATTTTCAAACAGAGAACATAAAAATCATCTTTACTAAAAGATGCATTTTTACATTCTGAGTCCAGGCATACTAAACTCAATTTCCCTATCTTGTCCCAATGGGAAGATATATTTCTAAGATGTTATAAGCCCACTTTACCCTATGAGTAGCTTTTCCATTGTGAAAAACGAAATGCACTGTAATTCACTACCAGGATATGTCGAACACACCAGTTCAAGTCCTACCTTCAACATACACAGCACCCTGCCCACAGGGGTACCTTGAGCTTACTTAGGGTGACTTATATGTAAGAAATAGGATGATTAGGGCCTGGCAAGTGGGTTCACTTACCAGGTCGACATGGCGGTTACAAACTGCGCAGAGACTCTGTAGTGGCAGGTCTGAGTTAGCTTCACAGGGCTACTTCTGTGGGTGGCACAATCAGTGCTGCAGGCCCACTAGTAGCATTTGATTTACAGGCCCTGGCACTGAGTGCACTGTACTAGGGACTTACTGGTAAATTAAATATGCCAATCATGGAAACACCAATCCATAAAACAATTTACAACAGGAGCACTTGCACTTTAACACTGTACAGCAGTGAGAAAGTACGCAGAGACACAAAACCAGCAAAAACAGAGTCCAAACTGGGAGGTCAGAAAGCAAAAGGACAGGGGAAACATTCCAAAAGATGCCAAGCCTAACAGCCACTTTGCAGCACAGGATGATCCATCATAGTTAAGGGAACACATTTTTTAGGTATCAGCAAAATCTAAAACTCAATTGGACATAACAGAGTAATGTGTAAATCATTTTATGACTTACTGCTGTTGTAAAAGATTAGTATATTCTTTTTTTTCATCATGTCTACATATACCTGTCCTGGAAAGGTCATTAGAATATCTTTACACATAATCAATGTACTGTATTCGTGTAGGTTCAACGGATATCGCTGATAAGTTGGATGCTTGATTGGAAGCTGGTGTGTTCAATGTTGTGCTTACATATCTGCATAAGTATGTGTCATGCACAAATGATGAACACAATCGGATCAAAATACCATTTTAAGCTCAAATTAAGTTTTAGTAGTGATACATGACATCGTCCCTTTTATCATCCGGTTTCAGTGTTGTCAAAGAGTTCGCTGCCAAGTAGCATGACCAACTAAAATGATATCTTGCCTATGGTGCTGTCAGTACCCATGCCTGTACGCAGCATGTGTGGTGCAAGCTTGGAAGGGTAGGTTGGGGGACAAGAGGAACAGGGGAGGGGGAGGGGGTGTCAGGGTATGTACAGTATCAACAGTTACCCAACTGAGTACTCTGTTGCCCCCAGTGCTTGTGCTCCACCCATAAACCAAAACAATTTTTTTTATTCCTCCTTTCCTGTCAAGTGTAAAGTGCCCTGGATATGTGTGCGAGGTATTGAAATATGTAGTCGCCATGGAGGTCTACCTAATGGCCCATATAGGCACCCTAGTTACACTTCTAATAACAAAGGAAGGGCTGGCTCTAATCAGTAAGGGTGAGCCTAATATAATTAAACAACAAATAAAAATGCCAATACTGATACTCATTTCAAGCAAAAAAGTTAACAAAAATGCATAAACCACAGTTCAATGCATCTGGGTGCTATTTAATAGCTGTTTATTTGAAGAAACTTAAGATCAATAGTTTGAGGTTCAGAATACAATTCCAACAAAATTATATGACAACAATGAAAAATGGACACAAAAGTGAGCCAAAAATTCACACATAGCATCATTCATAAATCTTCAATCATATCCCAATCATACCTCTCGCATTCATACATTCAAACAAGTACTCAAACAAATGGGGAATGTATGCACCAATTTGTAGAGTACTGGGTCTGCCAACAGAAGATGAATGAATTACAATGTGTATTGTTCAATGAAATACACCGTATCCTATTCAATTAAATGGCTAGATTAAAACATATACAAGAAGGTTTGGTGTATTATTGCCAACAAGATTGCAAAAACCAATTGTCAAAAAGGCAAATAGGCAGACCCAACAGCCTACGCGTTTCGAATCCCTTTAGGTCTTGGGATTCTCCTCAGGACCAACCAAAATCTGTGGAAGAAAACAGAAAGAGAAACTGTATTTCTAACCAATGTAAATCAAAAACCAGGGAGCACTACTACACCATAAAAACACTCTAGCTTACCAGTGAATAACGATCAGACCTTGTTAATATTAAGCGTAAATGATCAAATCCTCCTGTAAAGAAATAAAGGAAAGAAGAAGAAAAGAAAATAGAAAAAACCAATGAGTGTACCTATAGGTGAGCCTACTACTGTCAGGGTTGTCTAAAGGTCAACAAGGGCTTACCGCATTAAAGTCCACATTGTGTCCTAGTGGTGCTGGTTGTTCGAAAGGGCACTTGCCCTTTGCCCCTATGGGGTCTGGGTGGCCTGTCCAGAAACGGCAAAAAGGGAAATTTAAATGAGGTCCAATTGTAAGTGGGCCTGAGAAAAATGCCCGTGGTTAGCAACCATACGTGTCATTAATACAACTGGGAAGGGGGGCGGAAGCTAGTGGTCTCTTACCAAAAAGCGCCGGGTGTTACTTAGGAAGGGGGATCTTCCAACTGGTCTGGCTGCAAATTCAGAACACAGAAGAGCGGGGCTGTAATCGCCAAGCTGTAAAGGACGAAGGAGTAATATGAGGAGCTTGCCGTGTAGAAGCAAGAAAATATACGGAGAAGTAGCAAGGTGTTCAATAAAACTTACTGGTTTCAAAACACTGAAGAAACCGAGTCGCAGTATCAATCCGGACCGAAGGCAACAAGGACGCTATACCAATTCGCGTGCGCATCCACTTGTAATGCTGGGTAATGAAGTCCAACTCGTGCGCATGCGCGTGAATGCATTGCTATTCAATCAATAATTACGTTGTCCAAATGTACGGCACAAAGACGTCCAACAATATAAAAAAATCCAAAATAAATAAAGCACAGGGCACTAATGTTAATATTTGCCAAGTGAAGTGCTTCATTGATCTGATCATGTCGAAGTCGCCATGGAGGGGCCCAGGGACTCTGGGATTTGTAGTTCCATATGGGGTAATCTTACACATCTGTTCTGCACATTATTGAAAAACGTGGTGTAAAACACACAAGGAAGAGATGCACCAAAAAAATGACGTGGACAGTTTAATGACCAGAAATGATACTAAAGGTTGTACTTAGACAGGCGGTAGCCAACCAGGTTGTAGACAGAGAGTGCATATATGTAGATCAGCTACTCATACATGTATGTGACCACTGTCATGTGGCTCATTTTTTGAAACCAGGTGGAAGGGGTTTGATGACAGGAGACATGAAAAATACATAAATGACATGGGCCGGCCTTGCAGGGGGGCGAAGCATCCCTTGTGGGGCAGCCCTATGGAAAGAACAGGGAATTCAAGGACTTAAAAGCTGGTGTAGCTAGACAAGAGTTGAATCTGTGAAAAAGATAAAATCAGCCTGATCAATGTGATCAAAACCACAACAAAAGAACTAAAGACATTTACAATTTGTAAATTTCTGACAACTCATTCAAACCTGACACAGCGGTGTCAAATTTGACAATCAACAAAGCCTCACTTTTGGATAATTTCATCTCCAAATCACCTCCCCGAATATCTCTTATAACTTTGGAAATGACCGTCCATTTGAGATCAATGATCAAATGATTGTTTCTGATCCAGTGGTTAACTAATGGTGCAGTCTCAACCTTGTTTTTAATTCGAGATTTATGTTGAGAGATTCTTTGGCGCACTTCCTGATTGGTTTTGCTGATGTAAAGTTGTCCGCACAGACATTTTATTCCATAGATGACGTTTTTAGATTTGCAATTACTGAAGGATTTGTGTTTCCAAAAGATTCCTCTATGTTGAAACAGTGAACCTTCCATTGTGAGGTCACAACAGACACATGTGCCGCATTTGTGATGGCCAATGATGGGAGTAAGACCCATTAGTTGTCTTAATGTAGGTTTTACCTCTTTAGGAGTTGCTACTCTAACAATGTAGTTGGAAATGCTGCTTTCCTTTTTGAATGCAAACACTTATGGTGACTTTAGGCTGGCTTCCTGGTTCTTAACTAAATGCCAATTTTGTCCAATAACTTTTTTTAGTTTGTTTGAATTGGGACAGAATGTGGTGACACAGACTTGTCTTTGTATCTGTGGTCTGGTTTTACGTTCTAGTAGACATTCCCTTGGGGTCCACCTGGCTCGTTTCATCGCATTTTTGACCAACATTTTGGGGTAACCTCGTTCACATAATTTAGTTACCCAATTTCCTGCATGTAGATTATAGTCTTCATTGTAAAAACAATTCCAACGGATGCGTACAAATTGGCCATACGGCAGGTTTTGCTTTAGGCTTCTAGGGTGTTTACTAGCAAATAACAGGGACTTTTTTCTGTACTTTGGTTTAGTATATAGTGTTGTAACCAACTTTCCTTCAGCGGGATATACTTCAACATCCAAGAAAGATATTTTGTTTGCCGAATGTAAGATACTAAACTTAATGTCCACTGTTCTGGTGTTCAGCCAATCATAAAAAAGTTTAAGTTGTTCCTCTCCACCTGTCCACACCATAAACACGTCATCAATAAAACGTAGCAACGTTCTGATGAACTTGGAAAATGGATTATTATTGTGGACCAAAGTGTCTTCGTACAACGACATAAACAGTACTGCCAGCTCTGGGGCAAAAGGACACCCTATCGCCACTCCTTTAATTTGAAAAAATAACTCTTTTCCAAAAGAAAAATAATTCTTTTTGAGGGCAAACAATGCTAAATCCACCAAAAATTGGGTTGGCACTCGTACTGGTCTTGTTCTTTTCCCTAGGTAAAAAGAAAGCACTGCCACTGCTTCATCCTGGGGGATTTGGGTATAAAAAGAAGTAACATCCAAAGTTACCATTAGATCCTCCTATTTGTTGAACCTGACCTCATCCAACTTATTTATAAAGTCAGTCATGTCGTGGAGGTAAGAAACCACGAGGTGCATGAATTCCTCTAAGAAGCAATCCACATATTTTGCAATTGGTTTAAGCAAAGATTCACAACCTGCCACAATAGGTCTTCCGGGCGTATTTGTTGATGTTTATGAATCTTTGGCAAGATATAAAACATTGGGGTCTTTGGGTGTTTATTTTGTAGAAAGTCAAATTCTTTGGGCCCTAGAAAGCCTTGGTCAAAACCTTCTTTCAAGGTGGTAAATAATAGATTCTGGTGATCTACAGTGGGATCTTTAGGGATTTTTCGATAACACACAGGGTCATTGAGTTGTTTCATGACCTCGGTGGTGTAATCAACAGTATCCCATACTACTATTGATCCCCCTTTATCCGCCTGCTTTTTCACTGTTGTCATATAATTTTGTTTGAATTGTATTCTGAACCTCAAACTAGTTACACTTCAGTACATGTCAGAACCTGTGCCTCACCAGTGCCCATGGCTGGCCCCTGGGATTCTGTATTTGCTTGGGAGGTGGTGTGGAGATCCAGGAGGACTATATCTCATGCGAACGCCATCAGGAGTCTGCGTATCTCCTTGGGTATCCTCATGGTGCAGAGCGGCTCTTTCTGCCTGCGCGCAGGTCTTCAGTGAGTGAAACCAAGCTATCTTGGGTGGTGGTTCCAGATGCTTCCAGCATCTGATAATTAAGGTCTATGAACCTGGACGTTACTTCATTTTATTTTTGATCTGCGTTGAGGCCCAGAAGGCATACTTTCCAAGTGCTTTCTACTACGCGGCTAGCGCATTTAGACAGGTAAGTGACAACAGCCTCCCAGTAGGAAGTGTGAGCAGTGCAGCTCCACAGCATATGCAGTAGATATCCGTCTGCCTCACTACACCTGGGTCAATAAGCATCAGTGCGTTTGAAGTAATTGTAGATTTTGGCTGGTGTCAGGTATGCTCTGTGTATTATAAAATATTGTATTAGGCAAAATCTGGTGTTTCTAGGGGTATGTGAATGAGCTGCGCAGCTAAGTACACCCGGTGCGTGCAGCTACAAACCACCTGGTGCCATGATGTCACGGTGGCAGCCTTCTCAGTGTGGTAGGAGCAATGTGCTGCATGATGTAAATTAAGTGCCACCATTTTGCAAGAAAATATCATGATCTTTAAACTTTAGACAGTTTGTCCAGGTCAGCAGTATGAGGAAGTACATGAAGTGGCAGGAAGCATGAAACAAGCAATGGTAATGCTAATCGGTCTAGCTTATGAATGCACTGTCATGCCAAAAACTAAAAATCCATGTACGTTAAAAACTGCACTCCTCCCATCTGGGCTACTGCCATAACAAATATCTTAAATAATCTAGTTATCTAAGATACATTAATAGCATTACAATGGTGTGAAAGGTCATCCCTTTTAGCCCTGATCACTCCCATTTTTGGACTGATACTGGTGGCTTCTGACTTTGCTTGTGCCTTGGGCTCTAATAACCAGACCCAGGGCTAGTGCTCTGTTTAAAATTGCGTGCTAGGATGCATGCAATTTAGTCTCTCCAGTGATGGGTGCATTAGTGCGCAGAATATGTAAATCTGTGGGCTGGAAATCTTGCGGTTTCTGTCCGGTTGTCCAGTGTCAGGTCACATGGAGTGCTAATGCTGCTCCTTGCCTTCTGTGTTGCTTGCTATTCTTCCCTTCATCCTGAACCCCAGCCTGGGCTCCTTTCTTCCACCCCTGACAACTTTCATTCCCACTCTGCAGATCCCACTCATTCCTTACAACCCACTCAGCCTTTTTACCTCATAACCTGTTGCCAGACGGGGTGTGGCTTGGATGCCGGAGGGAATGGCGGCGTGAGCTCGGAGCTCCGCGCCCGATCCCCACAAATATCCTGAAAATCGGTGCTGAAAAACCCACGACGACCCCAGAAAAACGGGGGCTCTGGCGGATGAACTCAAGGGGCACACGGAGAACCACCTACGGAGCCGATTGATAGAGATTTGAAGCTGGAGTGCCGATCCGTCTCAAACCGAAGCGAAACAAAGACGCTCCTAAAATGGCGTCCGAGGTGTGATAAAAGTTGACCAGCTACGGATCCACCTTTCCCCTTGAAAGAGCCGGAGCCCTGAATCCGGATACCGTAGCCGAACAAGAATTGGTGGCCCGGGGACAGACCCGGGCGACAAATGTCGAAAGGGTAGCCTGCCCACCGAGCCGGCTAGTCCGAGAACAAAGACAAGATGGCGGTGTGACCTGAGCTACTGAGTCACGTAGAAAGACGAAGGCCAACGACGTGCGGACCTACGACCAGCGAAGAGTCGAGGAGTGGTGCGGATTGATGAGGACGAGATGCCTAGAAAAGGGACTGCTCCACTGGTCTTGGCCCGAGTGACCCACGGAGCTCTATAGCGAACCGCAGACCAGAAGTGGACCGGCGAGCTGGGTGATAATCCAGAGACGATCCGGAGACAGGAGGGGCTGAGAAAGTGGAGGTCCCATTCCTAGGATCCAACGCCCGTGAAAAGGTCCGGAGATCGACAGAAGATCTGACTCGTGATCGGGGGCCATGGACGCACCTGAAAAAGGAGGCTGAGAAACATGGTGAAGCCGAAGGGGAAGACCGAGGGATATGGCAGAAGGTGACCCTGCAGGACCCTCTGAGCTACAGCAACTGCAGAACCGGATCCTGAAAGCCATAGCTGCCACACAAGATACTTTGCAGCAAGATATCGCACAAGTGGTCTCGGGACTGGGCCTGCTACGAGCGGACCACGACAAACTCAAGGATAGGGTCAAAGAGGTTGAAGACACTCTACAGGACCTGGCTCCTGCACATAAGACTCTAGAAAGCAAACTAACGGATGCCCTCGATCGGATCCAGGTCCTTGAAAGGCGAGCGGAGGACGCTGAAAATAGGAGTCGCGAAGCAATGTCCGTATCGTAGGAGTGCCGGAAAAGGAGGGAGGGGAGGACATGGTGGAGTTCCTTGATACCTGGCTCAAGACTGTGGTGGCACCAAAGGGCCTGTCGCCCTTCTTCACTCTAGAACGTGCGCACCAGGTTCCATCCGGACCGCCTAAACCAGGCCTACCCCCGAGACCGATCATCGCTAAATTACTGCACTATAAGGACAGGGACCTCCTACTACGAGGGCCCGGGACACTGGTCCATTTCAAATGGCGAACAGTAGAGTAACCTTGTACCCTGACTTCACCTTCGAGACACAGCGATTGCGGGCCTCCTTCCTATTGCTTAAAAAGGAGCTCCGGACACAGGGCATCCCATACTCAGGGTGGTGCTCGACAAGAAGACACACTTCTTTGGCACGGCAGCGGACGCATGGGAGTGGTGGGACACATATAAGGCGGGCACTGACGGAGCCAAGGCCCGAGAAGAAAGAGAACGGGAACGAGAACGGGCGCCAAAGGGCCAACGGAAATCGCAACGATTGCGCAAGAGGCGACATGGAACAAGGAAACCATTGGCATCGCAAACAGAAGCGGAGCGGAAGGCCGCGCTTCAAGCCGTGGAAACGTTGGCGAGATCCGGAGGCTCCCAATCCAAACAGGACACGGGCACTGAGACACACGCCTCAGCCTCGGGCTCGGACTCGGATTTATCGGGAATGCACAGTACCAAGGGCCCGCTGGTGACGCCACAGTCATCGGAGACGATCCTGAACAATTGACTTGGAGCTGGCAGGCGGTGGGCAGGATTGCCAATGAGGACTTCACGACCTAAAGAGTGAGATGACCGGGGATGCCGAACTGTGTTTCAAGCCTGCTGCTGATCATGGGGAACAAAGGGGAGGGTGCGGGGAGAGAGCTTGCGCGGCTCCCTTCTGGCCTTGGCCGTGCTCCACTAGCCCTTAAGGCACCCACGATCACGACCGTGTTGTAGCAACACTGTTTGGGGAAGTTGCATTAGTTTGGATGGGATCTGATAGTCCAATATTGGGGCCTGTTCTGGGGGGGAGGAGGGGGCACACTGTTTGGGATTTTTTCCACGTTTGGCGATTGTGGTTTCAGGGAAATCTGGGTGATGGAAAGTTTGGAATACTCAGTGGAGTTGGGGCGGGAGACACCATCCGTGAGGGGCTGAAATTTGATGTGCGACAGGGATTTGACTTACGGGACAATGGCTAATGTAGGTGTCTTGAAGTGCATGACCTGGAATGTGTGGGGGCTTCACACGATGCAAAGAAGGCATAAGGTACACGCCTACTTAATTCGAAGGGGGGGTCCACATTGCGCTGCTGCAAGAAACTCATCTCACGAAGCAGGAGGGGACGGAACTTGAGAGGAGATGGAGGGGTCAGGTCTTTCACACTTCCTACTCAGCGTATGCTAGGGGAGCACTGATATGGATTAGGGCGGGGATGCCTTTTCAACCAACACGACATCTAGTGGATCCAGAGGGGAGATACGTGGTGGTGGAAGGCAGGCTGAGAGGGAGGGACATGGTCCTGTGTAGCGTATACGCCCCGAATACAGAGCAGTTGGCCTTTCTAACAGGGTTGTCGGGGACATTGGCACACTTCCTGGCGGGCCCGATCCTGATAGGTGGGGACTTCAACTCAATAGCGGACACGACGCTGGATTGGTCCCACCCACCATTTGGGGACTCCCCTGTTCACAGACTCACAAAGGGCAGATTGGAATGGCAGGCGGGATGGGGGCTGACTGATGTATGGAGGGCGCACCACCCAACGACTCACGATTATTCCCACTTCTCCAGCCTACATGACCTACACGTCCGGCTTGATGCGATATTGTGCTCGCAGGGTGTGTTACCGTCTGTAACTTGGTCGGAGTACCTCTCGAGGACGATCTCGGACCACAACCCACTACTCATTAACTTGGCCTGGGCGACCGAGGTGCCTCGAGTGCCGACCTGGAAACTAAGACCAGAGACCCTTGAGGACCCGGTATTCCACGCGGCACTGGAGGAGGGTATAACCCAATACTTCACCGATAATGAGGGGACGACAGCCACCAGGGCGATAGAATGGGATGCATTTAAAGTGGTGGTGAGGGGTCAATGTATAACAAAATACGTGGGCGCGAGGAAGGTGTTGCTAGGAGATATCAGTAAGGCAGACTCCAAGTTGCGAGAAGCAGAGAAGAAGCGGCCTGGCCGTTCCGACCTCCAAGAGGAGGTTTGCTCGGCTAGGGAGGCGGTGGCGGTGGAGGTGGAACGATTTCGTGCCTTTGACCACCGAGCGTACATGCTTAGAACCCACGTAGAGGGAGACAAGGCCGGCACACTGTTAGCGTGGTTGGCGAACCCCACGAAGCGATGCTCCCCCATACTAGCTATAGAAGATGAAGTGGGCCGCACCTGTTACTCCCAAACGGAGATACTGGATGGCTTCCAAAGATTTTATGAGGCCCTGTACAAAAGCGAACAGGGGGACCGAGAGAATGAGACCGAGGTTTTTCTGGATGGCCTCCAATTGCCCCAGCTGGACGAGGAACAGGCGAAAGATCTGGGGAGAGACATCACCCTGGGAGAGATCAGGGGAGCAGTCAAAAAAATGGCCTGCAACAAAACGCCAGGGTTAGACGGGCTTCCCATCGAATTTTACAGTAAATATCTAGACATATTAGCGCCGAGACTCCAGACAATATATAGGGAGGCCAAGGCAATGGGCCGCCTGCCCCAATCAATGCGGGAGGCGTTAGTGATACCGCTCCTGAAGCCGGGTAGGGAAAGTGGTAACCCTGCTTCATACAGGCGACTCTCCATGCTAACCGCTGACTATAAGATACTGAGCTCCATCTTAGCAGCTAGACTCCTACAGCATATGCCCGGCTTAGTACACGCAGACCAGAATGGATTCATCCCCGCCCGGAACACGACGATTAACATCAGGAGGCTTACACGTCTGCTAGAGAGTTCACAGGCTGTGTCTCAAGCGCCCCTTGTCCTATCCGTAGACATCGAAAAGGCCTTTGATAGCCTAGAGTGGGACTATTTGTACAAGATTATGGACCGTTTCGGACTAGGAGAAGGGTATATTAAGTGGACGCGGGTCCTATACTCGGCGGCAGTGGCAAGGGCCCCTGGTCTCACAGCAATACCCGGTGGAGAGGGGCACCCGTCAGGGCTGCTCCTTGTCCCCCTTATTGTTCGCACTAGCGATTGAATCATTAGCGGCCGAGGCCCGGACGGGACAACATTTCGAGGGCATAGGTAGCAGAGACGGGCAGCAGTTTATATCACTGTATGCCAACGACTTGCTGTTATTTCTGGAAAATGACACAACAGCGCTGGAAGGAGCAAATGGATTGCTAGGGCGATTTGGCGTAATATCGGGCCTAAAGGTCAACTGGGCGAAAACATGTGTATTTCCGCTACAGAGGGACACCGGTCGTCCTGACCATCGACCCACACTAAACTGGGAACCGACTTGTCTTAAATATTTAGGGGTGTATATATATCACACGGCCGCGGATATGTTCGAGGGTAACGTCGGTCGATGCATGCGAGCCCTGAGGGGCAACATGGCCTTTTGTTCTACGCTCCCGCTCTCTGTAGCTGGCCGCATATCCTTGTTAAAAATGGTTGCTCTACCAAGATTGTTATATTACTTTCGGACACTCCCGATCTGGATCCCCAGCTCCTTTTTCCGCTAACTCAAATCCCAGCTGACTTCGTTCCTGTGGGGGGTGGGCAGGTGCAGAGTAGCGCTGGCGACGCTCACCCGCCCCAAGGATGAGGGTGGGTTAGCGGTACCAGACTTTGAGCTTTATTATCTGGCCGCCCAACTGCAGACGTTCACGCAAGAGGTGGCAAGAGTATACCGAGGCCCGGAAGGTGAGGAGACTAGAGGCACGCCAAGCCACGTCTTGGCTTATATAGCCTTACAGCAGAAGATCGCTACCCGCGACCTGACACTTGAGCAGCAGACGTTCCGGCTTTCCTGGAATCGCTCTCAACGACGGGCGGGGATAAGGCATCCATATGCCCCGGAAATTCCCCTGGGCATGCTGACGGCGCTACCCCACGGGGGTGATTGGTCGCAACTACAGCGATGGGAAGAAGCGGGTGTACAGGTTGTGGGAGACCTCTAGGAGAACGGGGCGCTCCTCCCATATCAGGACCTTCTAGAACGTTTTGACCTACCAGGAGGAGGATTGCTCCTGCACTCGGCGGTGGTCGGGGTGATGCAGGCGCATTGGGGTGGTGGCCTAACGGAGCCCGAGACGTCTATGGTTTGCCAGTATGCTATGATGGCGGTGGGGACGGTTAAGGCGGTGACATGCCTGTACTCAAGAATGCTCTGTGAAAACCTGTAGCCCCTCACGGCACTGAAGGCCAAATGGGAAACTGATTTGAGAAAAGATATTCCTGACACGACCTGGGCCCGGCTTGTGCGTCGAGCCCGTAATAGTACGAGGAACGCGAGATTCCAGCTCATCCATTACTACGTGTTGCACAGGGCCTACATGACCCCAGGCAGAATTAAGAAATATTTTGGGGTGGCTGAGTCGGCGTGCCCTCTCTGTACAACGGACGGGGCGGAGCTGGAACATATGCTATGGTCTTGCCCAGCCCTCCGGGAGTACTGGCAGGCCATTGGAGAGACCCTGAACGAGGTGACGGAAAGAGCCATTGACTTCGACATGGCGGCCTGCCTTCTGCATTGGTTCCCTCACACGCCCAAAAACAAAACCTCCAGTAAATTTGTGGATATGGGACTGATGATAGCCAAAAGGGAGATAACCAGGCAGTGGAAGGCGAAAACAGGCCCAACGCACAGGAGATGGTACAACGAATTCCTCAAATGGGCAGCTTGCGACAGATACCAGCTAGCGCGTAGAACCCTGACCCTAGAGTGTTAGAGTTGGCGACAGCCTGGGAGGCGTTAGTACAGGCCCTTAGGGATACCATGCTTACGGAAGAAGAGGAGACCCTCAGCGCAGACTGGAATAGCACCCAAACATTACCAAGCGCAGCACAAAGTTAGACATTGACAGGATTCAAGTCACACCCTAGGATATTCTAATACAAGACCCTATGAGCGGATGGTGGAGGGGGGAGGGGAGGGGGGAATGGCATTATTCAGGGACGGGGTAAAGGAGGGGTTATATAGTTCAGTTAAGGTAGGACAGAAAAGTAGGCATGCACACTTTAATGCAAAAACAAATGATCCTAAACGTCGCAACCAGACAAAACTCAGATCGACCATTTGCTGCCGCCCGACCTCCGGCTTGTGGGTCCACAGGCTGTGTATATCATGACGAAGAATGTTTGATGATAACAAGTCGCAGAAATAACATGACTATGTGTATCCTGGTCTGAGCGCTGTATGTCTACAATAAAAATTACTTTAAAAAGAAAAAAAATAACCCGTTGCCAGACCTCTTCATGTGCCACACACCTTTTCAATCTCTACTACTCATATTCCTGTACCTCCATTATATTACCCAGTTACTTGTTATCTTCTTTGCAGCCTTGGCTGGCTCTGTGTGTGTGTGTGCGGCTGGCTCTGTGTGTGTATGTGTCTGTGTGTGGATGGATCTCTGTGTGTGTGGCTGGCTCTGTGTGTGTATGTGGCTTGCTCTGTGTGTGTGGGTGTGTGTGCGGCTGGCGCTGTGTGTGCAGCTGGCTCTGTGTGTGTGCCTTTGTGTGTGTGTGTGTGTGTGTGTGGCTCTGTGTGGGTGCAAATGCAATAGGTCTCACATTTGCGAGAGATTTAGCTAATGGTCATGTAAATGCCAATGCCATTTATTTATCTGTTTTCAAAACCAACACATAAATACAAATTTTGTCATTTACAATGCCAATAGCTCTAACTTTTCCAAAGGCGAAACCATTGCATTGTAAATGCTTGTTAGCCAGGTCACCAACACTGCAGAGGCACATTGGTCCAAATTAAAAATGTGCTTCCATCTAATATTCAGGGATAGTTGTATGTGTTTTCAAAATTGTAACAAAGCCTGAAGGAGAAGGAGAGAGGAACAAAGTAGAAAAAAGTCAGGGCGCAAAGACGGGAAATGGGGAAGGGGTAATGGGGAAATTGGTAAGAGAGGAACGGAAAGAGAAAGGCAGCCAGAGGCTTTGGAGATCTGGGACAGAGAACGGACAATGGAAAATCGGTAAGAGAGAAAGCAAAGAACAGGCAGTGAGAGGGAAATGGAGACAAGAATGGGATGGGGAGAAGGGGAAAGTGGGTAAATGTGAAGCGGGACTGATATGAGAAAGAAGAAAAAGAAGAGCAGGAGATGGCGAGAGCAGCTGGGGAGTGGAAAAAAAAGGACAAAACATATGTCAGAGAAGACAGAGAGTGTTGTATGGCAATGCTTCAGAAGTAGCGTTTCTGCATATCGACATTGGGTTCTATAAGGAGCCTTTCTCCCCATCTTGTCATCTCTAAACGCTTGCTCTATGTAACCGTGCTCACCTGAATGAACTAAGAAGGGTGGAAGGCTGGTTAGGCCTTGCCAAGATTTTTAATCTTGCCAAGATACAGGTCTGAGCAGATGGCAGCTGCAAGTGTGTAAGTGACTGATCCATCTGTCAGGAGTATTCTAACACTTGCTCCCCTTCTCTCCTCTGAAACTCAGGGGCAGCAACATTGTTGTGGTGTCACAAGGGCTTTAAGTGGAAGCTTTCAATATTATATGAAAGCCATAGTTGCTGCTTATTTATCTCATGCAACTAACAACCACTGACAAAGCCAATAGTCTGACTTGTTGTAGGTATGATGTTACTTTTATAATATATATAGATGCAATGGCATCCTATTCCTGGGTAACAGTGGTCTTTATGAAATTTAATCCATCTACATTATAATATGAGTTATCTTTACCATATGGTCCATAATTGTTGCACGTTTTGAACAGCAGCAGACTGTAAAAAAATATGGAGCTACTTATAGTCTGGTTTATGGTGTGCTATATTGCATCCTGATATATATAGGGCATTTAAAAATAATTTGTGATTCTAGCTAATACTGTCAGTGTACTTGTCTATGTAAATGGGATAATGTGAAAGACAGACGAAAAGAAAGAAAGAATGAAAGCAAGAAAGAAAGAAAAAGAGAGAAAGAAAGAAAGAAAGAAAGAAAGAGAAAAAGAGAGAGAGAAAGAAAGAGAAAAAGAGAGAGAGAAATAAAGAGAAAAAGAAAGAGAGAAAGAAAAGCTTTATTTTAATAGCTCTTTCTTTTCAGGGGTGACAGCCCCGTTTCGTCAACTCAAATGAACCTAGGAAGTATTGGTTGTGTCATACAAACAGATTTGAGACAGCAATGTTTCAATTTGTCACCCACGGGGCTGACGTCAAGCACTGTACGAAATACAGCCTGTCTTTAGAGCCAACAAATCAGTTCTCACATCTCCAACAGCACAAATCTGGGACTGGCTCGGTGGCTTAGAGAAGAGGTTTTCAGTCACCTTGTGGCGCGTACGTGTGAGTTTCATGGTAAAACTAGGGCTGGCTCCAGACAGTACAGTCTCTAGAAGTGAGTTATGTGCGTTCAGCATTGCTTGTGCAAAGTAGCCGTGCTTTTAAGATGAACATGCACCTTTAATGTGTGTGCTTTTGTTCCCGATTTCTGTGCTACGGAAATATTTTACAATCGGAGAGGGAAGGAGGTTAAAGGAAGAAAGGAAGCAGAAAATAAGTAAGAAACACATAAAGGAATCACTACTTTAGAGTCAGAGTGAAAGTAATCAAAAAGGAAGTAAAATAAAGTGTCAAACAATGAATAAAGGGACGACAAGAAAGAAGAAAATTAGACTGCCAGGCAGAAAAAGACAAAACCAACTAAAAAAACTTAAACGGGTAAACAAACGTACTGACTATTTAAAGATGTGACGTAAATAATTAATTTACTCTCTTAATTTCTATGCAGGTAAGTACTTAATCAATAATAACTCAATTGGAATGAAAAAAGACAGAGTCCGTGGTGTTAGAGTTTCTAAGGGTTTTATTCCTCATAAAGGAATGGTCTTGATCAGGATATCATGTTCTGACCACCACAGGGGTGTCAGAAGGGATAGAGCGCTCCCGTTTATTAACAATACATAGCTTATATACTTAATTCATATCATAAAGAATAATGCAAGAGGCGTAACAGCTGAGAGAAGACAAGATAACAGTATACACGTGATACTAATACGTAATCAAGAGGCGTGAACTAGGCGTGAACCAGAGGTGTGTGCTAGAAACGTCACTGATAGGTGACGCAAGTGGGTGGCACCAAGGGGTGGTGCTAACAGGATTGTTGCAATGTCAGCAGAAATCGGAAGCTTGGATGCGCGCGCAGCTGCATGACGTGTGATTGACGGGGTGCAGGGGATTTGACATTTACACTGACGGAAAGAGACAGAAGTCTGGCATGTCAGATCAACTTGTACTTCTATCATATCTGATATCTGATGTTTAGGAACTATACTATCTGGACGGAAAGGTCTCTAGGGCAGAAGCTATTCTATGCTAACTGTGGATGCGTGTATAAGCGCCTAAGTGTCTACATGTGAAGCGTGGGGCACGGGGCCTTCCATGGAAGCATGGCAACAGAGGCTATGAATTACTTGCATTGAGACAGGTCGGCCCTTTGGCTCTGCAGCTGGGGAGGATGTTTACAGGATCTAGTAGGCAGGAATGTATTCTCGGGGAGCGGAACAGATAACTCGAAGGTTATAGTCAGTCTTGGCAGAAAGCAGGCTTGAGCTGAGCGCGAGGGGCCGCGCTGAAAGTAAGTCAGAGTTCACGGGTACAGAGGTAGCCTGGGCAGAGGCTGCCAGAGTCAGGAGCCACAAAAGAGGTTCGATGGCAGAAATTCAGGGCCTACTCTGCTGG
The DNA here is from genome assembly GCF_964263255.1 of Lissotriton vulgaris. Lineage (NCBI taxonomy): Eukaryota > Metazoa > Chordata > Amphibia > Caudata > Salamandridae > Lissotriton > Lissotriton vulgaris. The sequence continues at coordinate 290,033,307 of NC_141695.1, forward strand.
AGCAGGAAAACATGTAGAGTGTATTACAAAAAGACGGTGGCATAGCATACTTAGGAACGGACTATATAATCCATTCATGGTGGATCTGAAAGAGGACAAGTTAACGTTGGACGCAAATGTATTTGCGTCTTCATAACTGGCACAGGAGGGAAGTTACATGCACTTTAAGCTGGTACATGGAGTCGGTGGGGTACGCGCTAGGGAACATAATATGACCAAAAATTTAATTTTCCTCATTCCCTCCTTGTTCCCTACGGACCCTTCATGAAATATCGATCCTCATGAATCGATCAGTCTGTTCTTGCAACATCATTTGTTCTTCTTTCTTTCGTTTACGTTTTGAGAGAAAACTGGAGTGTTCAATACAAGAGGTGGCACACAGTCCACAAATCGCTGGCCCACACTGCAGGCACAGGCAGCAACTGAATACTAGGACTAGGCCAATGCTTAGAAAGGATAGGATCTTCCATCCCCAAGCTGTTAATGTCGTCCAGAACCAACCGGACCAAGTCCAGGTGCCTGGATTCTGATGTATCTGATTTGCAATTTTATGAAGACGGGTGATAGCTTGATATACAGATGGTGCGTTTTGTGGTATGAAAACACAGCAACTTGACCCGATGACCTTACAGGCTCCACCTCTATCTGCCAAGATGACGTCAATTACAAGACGATTCTGAAGGACAACAACCCGCATGGCGGACTGCTCTTCTGTTAGGTTACCTAAGGCGGAGGCAGTTTCATTCACTACTGCTTCAAGTGTTCTAGTTAATCTGCGTATTAATTTACTATTCTGGACAGGGCCTAAAAAGAAAAAGAATCCTTTATTAAAATCGGTGTACTGTTCCCATGCCGTTTCTGTGTAGTCGACAAGTGGGATGTCTCTTCTGGGTCTATTCTTTACTAGATTGGTATTTCTATGGTAATCAGGAGGAGCTAGAAAAACAGGTGGCAGAAGGAATGCAATGTAACAGGTACCATCCCAATCTGGAGGTAGACGAATGTATGCGGTATGACCACAAACAAAGTAAGAGTGACTGATAGCTTTAAAGGACGATTTTCCATGATCACTGAATTCGACCACAGTAGTGCATTTACTATGACCTAAGTGTACTGAACCTTTCTTCTTGATACATAATTCACCAGTGACTGGCAATACTGACATAATGGGTGGAACTGGTGTGGCTTCGGATTCGACAGTGAGAATCATAAGGCTAATTGTATAATTACCTAATCCATATACTTCATTTTCTAGATCAGTTCCTATTCTAGTGGGGAGTCCCTCCTTATCTGGGTAACAGGCGTCGAGCAGGACCAAGTTCAGGTTTCCCCAAACCCAACCCCCATCGAAAACAGCAATATCAGGATCTAAAGAATTAATTATTTTAAACCATGCTCCGCAGGAGCCATTGTGAGTGAACGGGTACGGAAAGAGAGGCAGAGCTCCCTTGTAATTCTGATAGGGAGGGAGTCGGCCACATATCCAGCAATTTGTAGCATTGTTAGTTTGATGAGAATGATGTAACATACTAATGAATGTGTTGTTGCGCAGCGCAAGTCTGTAGGAAAGCTCGTGAGGAGGTAACTCACTAAAAGTGTGTTCAGCAGATACATTGTAAGCAGATTGTTCACGCTTGAAAATAGGCCAATAGATAGGCAAAACGATACTGACAACAATAATTAGAATACTAAGAACAAACATGATTAATAGTGTCACTATGCAGTGACTACGAAGTGATTTACAATATGTACGTTTCTTTGCTTCTCTCTCTCTCTCTCTATCTCGATCTAGGGGATACATGTCAGAAACTATTTAACCGATTCACCTAGGGGAGGACTTAAACAATTAAACTGTCTGACTTGCTAGATCGTAATTTCATGCGATAATTTTCTTGAGGAGTTTTTTCTCGTTCAGATTCTGTAAAGTCTTTTTGTTCGACACAGTCTTTGGTGGGGGTGGACGAGTCTCGGTCAGGTTTCAGTCCAGAATTTTTTTTTATATGACTCGTGTGGACCCACCCCTTTCTTCCTTCGATTTTCACGGCCGTCCTTGTTGTAAGCAGTACGGTCTTCGGAGACTTCCAGCGGGGCTCCAGCGGACTTTTTCTGTCGAAATTTCGGACGAGCACCGTATCACCAGGACGGACGTCGTGTGGCTTTACATCAGTGTTGTCAGGGAAGGCTGCGGCAACCTGTGAACGACATGATTGGAGTGCAGACATCAAGGAGGCAAGGTAATCTGTCAACATGTTAGAATCAACATCAGTAATCTTTTTTGGAATGGGCGTCCCCCACATATTCGGTGGTCTTCCAAAGACCACCTCGTACGGGGATAGCCCTGATCTCGAATGGGCGACCATTCTCATGTAGAATAGTGCCACTGGCAGGGCGACTATCCAGTCGACCCCTTTCTCCTGACATATTTTGGCAAGGCGGATCTTTAGTGTCTGGTTATGCCTTTCAACAAGGCCTGCGGCTTCTGGATGTCGGACACAATGGAACTTCCACTGGTATCCCAGTAATAAAGAAACTTCTTTCATTAAGGCAGATGAGAATGGCTGACCGTTATCTGAGTACACGACACGAGGCAGGCCGTATCGTGGGAAGAATTCACGAACCAACTGCTTGGCAGTGGTCGGAGCAGTGTAATCTGAGACTGGGTATGCTTCGGTCCAGCGGGACAGAGCACAGACAACTACGAGAACATATTTAAATCCTCGACAACGGTCCATCTGGATATAATCCATCTGGAGGACTTCAAAAGGGTGATCGGGAGGATGAAATCCACCTTGCTCTACAGGGACGCTTTTACCTGGATTGAACTGACAACAGATCATGCAAGTACGCACTTTCTGTTTTGCGGCTGCTCGTAAGTGTTTATTGTTCCAGAGATTTTGCAAACTGTCTAGCATTGCTTTCTCTCCTAGATGTGCAGGACTATGTGCTGTATTTATCATGACTTGAACCATAGAGTCAGGGAGAAACCATGTAGATTTTCCCTTCGTCACCCAACCTTGATCTGTTTGGATCCCTCCTTGTTCAATCCATTTCTTTATTTCTTCTGGAGTAGCATGTGTCTGAATGTCAATAACATCTAGTGTGGGATCCCTGACTGTCATACAGTTTGTCGGATCTATTGTCTTTGTCGTATCAGTTGTCTGAGTGTGAGTCAGTGCTGTATGTTTTGCTGTCTGATCTGCCAGGTCGTTACCCTGGGAAACAGAATCTGTGACTTTAGTATGTGCTTTACACTTCATGACGGATATGGCTGAAGGCAGATGTATTGCTTCTAACAGTGCTTGAATGAGAGGACCGTGTTGTATCTTGGCACCATGAGAGGTCAAAAAACCTCGTTCTTGCCACAGCATGCCGAAGTCGTGTACGACTCCGAACGCATAACGGGAATCTGTGTATATGTTGACATTTCTGTTCTTGGCTAGAATACAGGCTCGGGTCAGAGCAATGAGCTCTGCTGCTTGAGCAGACAGTGTATCAATACGATGTGTCTCTTTAACTTCAGTTTCAGTGGTCACTGCATATGCGGCCACTAATTCTCCTGTACTTGTTCTCATGCATGAACCATCTACATAAAGTGTCAGATCTGGATTTGTCAATGGAACATCTGTTAAATCTCGTCGGGGCTTTGTTACTGCATTAATGATCTCTATACAATCATGCGGAGCTGGATCTGTCATAACTGTAGGTAACAGTGTTGCTGGGTTCAGGATACTGCAGCGTCTGATTTCTATGTGTGGCTGGAATAGTGTCAATTCGTAACCTGTCAGTCGTGCTATAGTCAAGTGTTGAGTCTGGGTTCTGTTTAACAGAACCTCTACAGAATGTGGGACTTGTACTGTTAACTGATGACCTAGAACAATTGAGTCGCTCTGTCTGATTGCTAACGCTGTTGCTGCTACTGACTTTAAGCACGCAGGGAGTGCCTGGGCTACTGAATCCAATGTACTTGAAAAATAAGCGCAAGGCTTATGTGAACCTGCTTGATCTTGAGTGAGGACAGACAATGCTGTACCATCACGTTCTGTAACAAAAAGTGTAAACGGTTTGCTGTAACATGGTGTCGCTAAAACTGGTGCTTGGCATACAGCTTTCTTTAATTCCTCAAAGGCTTGTGTGTGTTCCTGAGTCCAAGGGAGGGCAATGGAAATTGCTACCTCCTGCGTCGTTAACTGGATGAGTGGTTTAGCTAGAAATGCATATTGAGGAATCCATTGTCTGCAGTACGAGGTGAGGCCTATGAAGGCCCGCACTTCCTTTTGTGTCTGGGGTCGTGGCATATTTACAATTAACTGAATGCGATCGGGAGTGAGCTGTCTCCCCACTTTGGACAGCAAGTGACCCAAGTACACAACTTGCTGAACACAGAATTGTAGCTTCGAAGGAGACACCTTGTGTCCCTTGTCGGCCAGGAAATGCAAAACTGTTAACGATGCTTGTTCACATTCGGGCTCACTTCGTGCGGTGATCAGCAGATCATCGACGTATTGCAGTAAAGCGGTATTAACTGGCATTTGAATACAATCTAGTTGTCTTTTCAGTGCTTGACTATAGATGCTGGGGCTTTCTGTAAATCCTTGAGGTGCGCGGGAAAATTTGAAACTTCGTCCATTTAAACTGAATCCGAAGAGATATTGGCTCTCCGGATCAATAGGTACACTGAAGAAAGCGTTCTTGAGATCTATTACAGTAAAGAACGTTGCTTCAGAATCAATAGCAGTTAACAGGGAGGAGATATCGGGGACCACAGGATACTGTGGTACAATGCATTTGTTCAGCTCTCGAAGATCAATCACCAGCCGATATACTGGCGGTGCATTGCGGTCTGTACGTTTAAGAATTGGAATGATGGGTGAATTACAGATATTGGAGTCGGTCTCTACGACCACCCCCTGGGCAATAAGCTCTTCAATGATTTTCAGTAAAGCCACTACAGCATCGGGTGGTAACTTGTATTGTCTGATTCTGGGTAGGACAACTCCTGTCTTGAGTGTAACACGATATGGAGTGATATGCATACAACCTACATCAGCTGGGCCTTTTGCCCATAAGTGATCTGGTACATTTTTCAATCTGACATCAAAATCACGTAAAACATAATGACCCTTGAAATCCCGTAGAAAGAGTCTGACTCCCTCCGGGGAACAGCATATTATAGCTCCTAGAGCCTTCAGTGTTTTAATTCCTAACAGATTTTCTGGACATGATTTCGTAAGTAACAAATCTGTAACTCGGGATAATGGACCCACAGCTAATGGTACTGGTTCTGATACTTCATTTACAATAGGCTGTCCTGAAAAACCAAGGGAAACATTCTGTGAGCCTGAGAGGGGTGCCCCTGGGACTTCATTGTGACTGATTGTAGTGCGACTTGCCCCTGTGTCAATTAAAAACTTTCTGTCTTTTCCTAATACGTGACTGTGTACATAAGGACCTTCTTGATCTACAGGAATTTCAATAAGAGGCAAATCACTTTCCCTCTCTAGGCTGTTTCATGTGTATCGGGGGTAATCTGGATATGCAGATTGGGCATACTGGTACATCTGTTGTGAGACTTGCTGAGTCGCGGCAATGGGCTGTGGCTGCGGTACGGCTACGGTCTGTGCTGTGTGGGACTGAGCATGCGTAGGCTGCATATTCTGCATTGGCTGTTCGTTCTGCGAGGTCTGTTGATGACCATGTTCATGTCTAGGCGGATGCGGTCTTTCTTTAGTTTTACCTGTCGCGATGTTGTGTTTCAGGACTGGACATTCATGTACGTAATGACCTGGCTGCTTGCAGTAATTACATGTCCCTTTAACGGGAGCTGCAGAATGATTGGTCTGGGCCCCACCTTTTCTTTGACCGTCGGCTGGGACTGTCTGAGCTACTAGCATTTTCATTTTCGTGTCTTTCATACGTTTCTGTTCCTGATCTTGTTCTTCCCTAATTCTGTTCTGGTGATATTGTAACATTTGTAACATCTGGGATGGCGTGTTTGCCTGCCAAGTACTTTCAACTTTGTACACTCTATTTTTAACTAACGGCAGGGAATTCTCGACTAATTTTGATACAAAAAGGTGTGGATATGACTCGCTACTAGGTTGTAGGCCACTATTTATAATGAAACATTTCTCGAATCTGGAATAAAAGTCACTAGTATCTTCATCTTGTTTCTGTTTACAGGACGAGATTGCGTCCCAATCTTCCTTTCTAGTTGTCAATAATCTTGGCAAAACCTGTACTATTAAACCTGGTAATGCTTTAGTCTTATCCCCAAGACCTAACCCTGGGATTCGTTTGCTTTCTTCGTCTTCTATTTCTGCCCATGCTATCTTTGACTCCCCCACCTCCCAATCTTTTTCCTTTAATTTCTCGTAAATGCCCGTGGGCAACAGTACTTTTAACATTTTCATAATATCATCATACGTGTAATCTCCCATCAGTAACATGTCTTTGAGCTCTCTGTGAAAACCTGCAGGGTCTTTATCATGACACGGGACTAATTTCTTCATTTCTAACAGTTCTAACTTAGTCAGTGGTGTGTGAACATACACACGTTTCAAGGTATGATCCTCACCCATAACTGGGTGTACTTCTCGTAAGGGGTTCTGACTTTCAATGCCACTACCGCATTGCATGTGATACGTTTTCCTTTCTGGAGGCGGCGGGGGAACATATTCAGAGCTTATGAAGGTGTTATACTTACGTCGTTGTTCTAGAATTATTTGTATTAATTTGGTACTGAAACCTCTCCATCTATCCATGAGTAGTGCTTCTAATGTTTCGTGTAAGGGACCTGGATCAGAATGATGGTTTCTGAACTTGATGAGGAGGTGCTGAATCATGTATACACCTGCTATTTTCTGCTCTTCTGGGGAAAGGTTCAAGAATGTCTGCACTAACGTATCATCATTATATATGTCTGGGTTTTCGGCCCATAACACGGCTGACCGGGCTAGTTCCTGTTCATCCATGGAATTGAGTACATGGTACCCCATTCGGTCTCGAAGCCTTTTATCAGTTTCCTGGAACTGATGTTCAGAAGAATTCGGATTTGTTAAAGCAGAGAAAAGAACTCTCTTGCTTTCCGGACGAATACCTTTCCTAAGGTAGTTTCCCTTACCTACATACGCTATAGTATCTGTAGACCTTCCTGGTGCTTCATGTTCTTCTTCCTCCTCGGAGGAAGCTTTATCATTCTCTTCCCGGTGTGCAGTTAATACTGCCTTTCTAATTTTCTGGGACATACTGGCTATGCAAGCCCCCCTATCATGTTTTCCTTCGGCTATATTTTGACCCCACTTGTTTAGTCCGTCTAATTCACTTTGATCTGTCTCGGGCCTGTCTCGTTCTCTTATTAGACAATTTATGAAAAATCGTAATATCTGTGCTTGAATGTCAACTTTCTGTTTATGCATGGCATCTTTGACACTGTCAGGGTCTTTCCCTGTCTGTATAAACTCATATAGTCTGTCGAGACGTTCCTTCATTCCTACATAGCATAGCAAGCTATCGGTGGCAGATCTTAATCGTAGTGATGCCAATATCATTAGATCGTTCTTTCCGGGTACTGGATCATATCTGCAAACTGACATGTTTTCTTTTAATGCGTCAAGACGCGACAAGTGGGGAGACTGGAAAGGATTCTGCGTGTCCCTTAAATTGAATCTGTGTGTCGGTGGCGGGGTCTGAGGACCCGCAGTCGCACCTCCTGAGGCGGATGCTTGGGCATTATCTCTCCGCGGAGTCTGTATCTGAACTTGAATTTGTCGTTTAGTAGGATCAGGTAGGACTTGTTTCGGTAGGTCAGTCTTGAGTGCGGGAAGTGGCGGAGCTGGCGGAACAGGGGAGGTCTGTCGCGGTACCGGCGGGACATGATCTGGGGGAGTAGTGCCACCCCCATCCCTGTCAGTAGGCAGGGCACGAACAGGCAGATTGGTGTAAGCTGGTGCTACATCCTCTAAATATGAATTTAGGAATATGTCTTTAGTAGTTTTATGCATTACTTTAGTTGGAACTAATGGTGTCGGTAAGTTTTTCGGTATTTCTGATAGGGCTTCAGATGTGCCATCTGCTGCAAGATACATACCGTTTACAAGATTATTTCGGGCACGGTCTATTTGTTCTGTTTTTACTCGGATCCCTTCAGTAACTAATTCGTTTTCTTGGTCTTTCTCTGATTCTTTAAGTCTGTCTTCTCTACGGAGTGCTTTGTCAGCACGCTTACGTGATTCCTTACGCCAAAATTCTATGGCGTCCTTCTGAGATTGTCTAGCTTTCTTTTTCCATAATGCTTCTTCTACCCTCATGATGCACTCGGCATCCCATGTTCCGGTGACAGGCCATCTGTGTCTTTCGTCTAGGTGTTTGGTGTAATCGGCCCATAAATCTAGATATAATATGGCATCTATGCCATGCTTCTGGTACATAAAATTGCCGGGAGTGTCCCTAGGGGGAATAGGAATTTCTTCCTCCAGTATCCCTTTCCTAGTTCCTATCTGCTTTAACTTGTTGAAAAACGGCATTTTGCTTACTTATTACTGAATGCTCAATCCTTATTCCTTAATACTCTTGACAGCTAGGTTATACGAGAAACACAATAATACACGTTTAAACAGTCACATTCATACCACAACATTAATCACATAAGGACATTGAAGACATAGATGACTACCCCCCTATACTGGATGTACTGCTCAACAGTACAGATACACTGGTGTAACAGTGCAGAAATTCGGAATACTAGATATACTGCTAAACAGTACAGATACACTGCCTAAAAACAGTGCAGACCGGACTTGCGTACCCAAACCCGTCTAGATACGACCCAGCAATGGTACTCACCGGGAAGCACGGAAACAGAAGGCCTCGGAAAACTCGACTGGACTCGACTCGGTACTTCGGAAAACTTCGGAAAACTTCGGAAAACTTCGGAAAACTTCGGAAAACTTCGGAAACCTGGTGGGCCTCTTGACACCTCGGACCTTGCTTCTTTCGGCTAGGCTCTGGTCGGGATCCTCCGCACTCCTCACCGCCTCGTCTGGGCACTGATCGCAGTCTTCGTCACCTCCGTGGGTCAGAGGGAGATGCAGGAAATCCTGCCAGTACGCGTATGTTCCATCTAACTGATGGCAGGGGACATAGCTTGCAACGCACCAACCGGCGCGTGAGGTGGGGGAGGGGTCCCTATTCGGGCGCCAAAATGACGTAAATAATTAATTTACTCTCTTAATTTCTATGCAGGTAAGTACTTAATCAATAATAACTCAATTGGAATGAAAAAAGACAGAGTCCGTGGTGTTAGAGTTTCTAAGGGTTTTATTCCTCATAAAGGAATGGTCTTGATCAGGATATCATGTTCTGACCACCACAGGGGTGTCAGAAGGGATAGAGCGCTCCCGTTTATTAACAATACATAGCTTATATACTTAATTCATATCATAAAGAATAATGCAAGAGGCGTAACAGCTGAGAGAAGACAAGATAACAGTATACACGTGATACTAATACGTAATCAAGAGGCGTGAACTAGGCGTGAACCAGAGGTGTGTGCTAGAAACGTCACTGATAGGTGACGCAAGTGGGTGGCACCAAGGGGTGGTGCTAACAGGATTGTTGCAATGTCAGCAGAAATCGGAAGCTTGGATGCGCGCGCAGCTGCATGACGTGTGATTGACGGGGTGCAGGGGATTTGACATTTACACTGACGGAAAGAGACAGAAGTCTGGCATGTCAGATCAACTTGTACTTCTATCATATCTGATATCTGATGTTTAGGAACTATACTATCTGGACGGAAAGGTCTCTAGGGCAGAAGCTATTCTATTCTAACTGTGGATGCGTGTATAAGCGCCTAAGTGTCTACATGTGAAGCGTGGGGCACGGGGCCTTCCATGGAAGCATGGCAACAGAGGCTATGAATTACTTGCATTGAGACAGGTCGGCCCTTTGGCTCTGCAGCTGGGGAGGATGTTTACAGGATCTAGTAGGCAGGAATGTATTCTCGGGGAGCGGAACAGATAACTCGAAGGTTATAGTCAGTCTTGGCAGAAAGCAGGCTTGAGCTGAGCGCGAGGGGCCGCGCTGAAAGTAAGTCAGAGTTCACGGGTACAGAGGTAGCCTGGGCAGAGGCTGCCAGAGTCAGGAGCCACAAAAGAGGTTCGATGGCAGAAATTCAGGGCCTACTCTGCTGGAGCAGGAAAACATGTAGAGTGTATTACAAAAAGACGGTGGCATAGCATACTTAGGAACGGACTATATAATCCATTCATGGTGGATCTGAAAGAGGACAAGTTAACGTTGGACGCAAATGTATTTGCGTCTTCATAACTGGCACAGGAGGGAAGTTACATGCACTTTAAGCTGGTACATGGAGTCGGTGGGGTACGCGCTAGGGAACATAATATGACCAAAAATTTAATTTTCCTCAGATGCATTATAGGCAAATTGAAAAAAACACTATGTAAATAAACACAACAATACACATATATGATGATCTATGCTCAAACATAATTATAATCAGGATATCACAAATCATGTTGGAATGCCATGTCGCCTTCGCCATTTAACTCAAAAAGACTCCAATCACAAGAATATCGGGACAATCAAGTTTAGAAGATTCCTAAATTATTTTGAAGTTTCAAGTTTGTGGTGATTCAACCCTGTATCGGCCTTCTGAAAATATTTTCCATGTGTTTAAGAGCACAAACGTATTAAGGGGCATATTATCAAGGGGGTTTATCTCCGCTTTTTTGGCTTTAAAAGCCAAGAAAGGGGAGATAAAATTATCTCCCTATTACCTAGCTGCCGCTAACACCAGTTAGGGACAGCTAGTAGGAGATAGCGACCATCTTGGGCCCCACTTTGCATGTCAGTGATATTTATCACTAATGAGATGCAAAGTGGGCGTGCCAAGATGTTAGAGACTGAAAACAGTCGCTAACATCGCTATCTCCTATTACCAACTTTTGGAGATATTCGCGCTAAGCGGGAATATCTCCAAAAGCTAACACCTGCCCTGAGCAGTTCTTAGCCATGTTATCCAATGGGAGGTGGATAATATGGCTAAGAGCATTAGCTCGCTAATGCATGAATATCGCTGACTTTTCACCGATATTCATGCTTTGCGGCGATTTTTACCGCATTTGCGTTAAACCTTGGTAATACCAAGGTTTATTTGCGGTAAAAATCGCCGCAGCGCTGCGGTAAATTTTTGTCTCTAACCAAGCAATAGCGATAATTATCGCTATTGCTTGGTAATATGCCCCTAAGTTTTCTCAAGGGGGAAACGTAAATTTGCAATTCTGTGGTGAGATACAGCCCAGCTCTGTTAAGAATGATTCAGGAAGTCTACAAATATGACGTGTGCTTTTCACGCCGTGTTTGTAGAGTTGCTGCATTTCTTTTCTTACCAGAGCTGGGCTGCAGGGTGATTGTGGGGCTTTGTTAAAGATTTCAGGTTAATCGCAGCGCCTGTCTGGAGCTGCAATTAACAAGGAAACTTTAACAAAGTCTCACAATCACCCCGCAGCCCAGCTCTGGTAAAATGAGAAAATCAGCAAGTCTACAAACAGGATGTGCGCTTTAAACGAAATGTTTGTGGCTTGCCGAATTTCTGTTCTTAATGGAGTGCCCAGATGTAGGGTGATGGGCATATTGTTTGCTTTTGTTTAAAGTATTCATGCTAATTGCAGCTGGTGATGGCGCTGCAATTAGCATGAATACTTAAACAACTGCACACAGCATGCACTGCAGCCTGAATGAAACACCCGTTTTTCGCGCCGGTTGCTTTTTAACCCCTTGAGCGCGGCCGCGATTCTGCGCCTGTGCAGCACTTTTATTGAGTGGGCGGGTTCATGACAGCCCCCAGCCGTCATCAGCACACGCCCACCAAGGTGCATGACGGCCGGGGGCCGTCATCAGCATGGAAGGGGTTAAGAGTAGCGGCAGGAACCTTCTCGTTTAATGTGCTGTGTGTGTGGGCGCTCCAAACACAGCACTGCATGCTTCATGAAACAGAGGTACGCGCGCCCACCCGCTCACGTTATTGGGAACAGTGTTCCCCATGTGTTTGATTTCCGCGTTAGCTGCTTCTTGAGATTGCGCACATTTTTGCTTAAGTTCTGCTACAGAATAAAGTCCTTCATCCCCCAGTAGAGACTTTTCGATGTTTCCAATGTCCCATTCAAGAGTTGCTAGTCTACTTCGGATAGAGAGGAGGACTACCACATTGAAGATATCACAACACCCCTGATATATACCTTAAAGGTATCCCACAAGGTGGCAAAGGATTTTACTAATACTATGTTACTCGTGAAAAATTCTTCTATAGCTTCTGCCTTGAAGACTGTGTCCAGTAGCGAGTATGGTGTGAATCTCCATATGAAGGCAGGAATCATAGGTGCTTGATATTCTAGGGATAGTTGAATTGGTGAATGGTCAGAGTATGCTCTGGGGAGGAACCTGCATGTTACCACTCTCATTCCCAATCCTTGTGACATCAACCAGAAATCAATGCGGGTATGTGTATCATACACTGAGAAGTAGTGTGTGTAGCCCTCCACGTTTGGGGATCTGTGTCAGCATATATCTATGGGGTTCCCCTTTGCAATATGTCTAGTAAGGCCAAAACAGCCGCCGCTGAGCATCTGACTGGCTTCTTAGATCGATCTTTATCTGGGTTGAGGATACAATTGAAGTCGCCCCCTCATACCTGCAGCAGCTCAGCCCATTGTGTTAGTTTTGCCTTGATGGCGTTTGAGAAGTGGGGGTTGTAGTTTGAGCCATAAATACCCACCAGCAAGAAATTCAAGTAACCTTTGCTACATTTAGCTACTGCATATCTGCCATTTGGGTCCTTAAGGAGTCCCGTCAGTCACTCCGGCTCTCTTATCTACCCATAAGAGCACTCCCCTCGCATTTGATGTGAAATCTGGTGAGTAAAAAAATCGCCCTCATTTTACGTTGCACCACTTCGCTGTTGTCTGGTTGGAGGTGTGTTTCCTAAAGAACTGCAATGTCTACATTGTGCCTTTTTAAGGAAGCTACTATATTTCTAGTTTTCCTGTTGTCGTTAAGGCCCCTAATGTTCCAGGTCATTAGTTGCAGTGACTGTGGCTTCGTACTCTTGTGTGCCATTGGTTTTCCATTTTTGATTGAGTAACTCGCAATGCTATACTGGTGTAGTGCCTGGTCTTATGTTGATATCCCTCACTCCCTAGTTTAATAGTTTCAATAAACATGACCTTGAAATTCCCACCCACGCTATGAGTAATCCCAACTTCAATTTTTACACAATATAATCCCCCCCATAGTTACAACCCAATTCAAAAACCATTTATAGAAAGTTTTGAGTGGTGTGGAACACTTGGGGGCAGAGGCTCAAAATGCGGATGTTGTTCCGTCTTGAGCACGCTTCGAGGTCCTCAGCCTTTGATTGAAGTCTTTGCAGGAGCTTGTTCATTGCATTGCATGCCCCAGCTTCTGTGTTCAGTGTGTCTTTCACATCCGAGACTCTTTGCTCCACTGTGTCGGGTCTATCACTGGGCTTGTTGAGGCGCTCAGTCATCATGTCTATTCGGAATCGCAGTGCGTCTCTTTTGCTGTCTATTTTTGATAGGCCCTGTTGCATTGTGCGCAATATTTGTTTTACATAATTTTCGGCTGCTGCTACATGTTCATCAGATGTTGCCTCGGGCTCTGTGGGAGTTGTTTCTAGTGACCTGTGGGCTTTACACTGGTCAAATTGTAGCTTTGATTGAGTTTTGTCTACCTGCCCATTTTGTCTTTTTGGGATACAGTGATCAAGTCCCCTGTCGCTGCCAGTATAGTTCTAGGTGCCTACATTGTTCTTCCTTGAAGTGGGGGTAGAGGGAACAGTATGCCTGCTTGAGGACTTGAGCTCTGGGTACCCTCTGGATGAGTATCTCTCCTTGCCTACCTACAGCTTGCCGTTTGCCTACAACAGGCGGAAAGGACTGATCTAGATGTAGACCTCCTTTATTGTGCAACTGACAGGGTGCAAGTTCTTCTGCTCGGAGAGTTTATGTGCTGGATTACTGACTTATATATTGGAGTTTCAGTTTTGACAGAGGGATCTATGCGCTTTCAATTGCACAGGGCTTATTGCCGTCCCGCTGCTGCCTGTGAGGCCTCTTTGTTTCAATGTCTGCTTGTGCACCTTAGTTTTCCGGCCCGGTCGCTATGGGCTTACTTCGTGCCCCTTGTCCGGAGCACCTCCCCTCGACCCAAAGCATTGGATTGCGAGGCCAATAGCTCTCCTATTGGGCTATGCCTCCTGCCCCACTGCTACCTCTGTTATTCTTCGTTCTCTTTAGGATAGGTACGAGTGGGGTGCCTGGGTACCTTATAGTTTGCTTGGCTGGTATCCCCTGGAGCACTGTTGCGTTGTACTATACCTCTCCCCATCTGATTGTACATTGTTTAGGCCTCGCTTCGTGCCTGTGCAGTGTTCCTCAGTGTGCTGTCACTCTGACCTCCCAATCTTGCCCGTACACTGCACCGGAGCATGTTGTCGTCCTTTTGCCCTCTAGACATAATGGGGTAGGTTCTCCTTGTTTTATAACTGTTTGTTCTATAGGCATGTACCAACTCCCGATATCTTGGTGTGCTCTTCGCAGGACTTCTCTGGATGCCGGTGTGAGTGGGGTGGAGTGGGACTTCGATTAGCGATGGCAGGTGCAGCCATTTAGGCCGTCTCGCCTGGGTCTAGTGAGTGGATCAGCGTAGTCGTATGCCGAGCTCCCACAGTATGCTGGAGCGAGCCCCGCAGCCCGTCTAGTTGGACTTGGGTTTTCTTCTGGCTACCACCCTCACTGTTTTATGTGCACCACCCTCCTGCTTACTTTTGAGCGAGTCTTAGGGGGTCACTCCCCACTTTTCTCAACTGAGATATCCTCCAGAGCAACTCCACTCGCTGGTTGCTCGCGGTGCTACTGCCCAGTTCATCGGCATCCGCTTGTTCCCCTGTTAGGGTCTCCATCACCACTCTCGCTGGTCCGTCTCTGTGCGTCACACGATCCTTCATTCCTGGACAGACCTTTGCCATCGCTCAATGTTCTCGCGGGCCAGAATGCTTTTACATGTACAGCAGGTCGCTAGCCTCTGCGGAATTGGCTATTCACCGTTACCGGGCCTGCGCGCCACTCTCAGTGGGCCTCTGCCGATCAACAGCAATCGTGTTCGAAGTTGCTCATAGAACACGGAAATTTTGGGCTCTGCTGTTGTCTGTGTTTATCACCACATCGTACAGTGTGCTGCAAGAAGTTCAGCGCATAATTTGCACCAGGAGTTTGACAGATATTGGTGGCGCCCATTAGAGCTCCCTCAGTTAGCTGCCATCTTGGTTTCAAGGAAGCTCCGCCCCCAAAGGTATATGGTAATTAGGTGTAACTAATTGCAATTGGTATGACAACCTAACTGTAAGCCTCTAGTATATGGTTGGGTATGTGGGTCTAGAGGATCAGTAGATTTTACACACTTACGTATGCAATACTGTGGTGCCTGCTGTCATTTTAGAAGCCAGCCGCAGCTGCTTTTGAACTTAAATTATATGCAAATTCGACTTTGGAATTAAAGTTTTTACCAAAGTCTCAAACTACCTTACTGTTACATTTAAGTCACCCCAAAAGTCTCCTTTAGGTGTCCCAGTGGTAGGGTGCCTTGTATTTGTAAGCAGGGACATTATAAAAGATGTTTTACCTGCCCTGGTGAGGGAAAAACTGCCAGTTTTGTTTGTCCCCATTGTAGCACAATGGCTCCATAGGTTAACATGGGAATACTTTATTTAAGTATAACTATTGAAATAATGGAGCTGAAAATAGGCTCTGTTGTATTAAAATGATAGTTAGATTAAACACAACAGCTTGCCACAGAAGAGAACAAAATGTGCATTGCCCACCAGAATAAAAATATCTTTGAGGTAACAGAAATAGATCAATTAACGAAAATCATAAAAAAAATTAAATCAGAAGGCGCACCAGGTCCTAATGGAATCCCAAATGATCTCTTTAAAGGAAAAGGAAACATGTATTATTTTTCGCCATTCTTTAGTGAGCTGGTTCCTGACAAATAGGATCCCAGAGTTGTGGAAGGGCAGTATTTTTCACCCAATCTTTAAAGGGGAAATCCATTACAGGCAGCCAATTACTGACTCATCGCATCAATAGATGTAAAAGCTAAGCTATATGGAGCTTGCCTACCTGAACATCCGAACAAATGGTCAGAGGACAATAAACGTATCCCCCGGACCCAAACAGGGTTCAGGGTCAGTACAGGCACATTAAGAAATCTAATGGCACTAACGCTCTGAACTGAAAATGCCAAATGTAAAAACAAGTGTCTGTTGGCCTGTTTCGTGGACCTTAAGTCTGCCTTCGACCATGTGCCCTAAAAACGTTTATGGGGGAAAGTGGCTAATTGAGGTATTCAAAGTAATTTACTGAATGCTGTTAAATCTATACTACTATTATAAAGAGAGAACTGTGTCCTTTGAGCCAGGTAAACTCGAAAAGTACACCACCAATCAAAACACCCAAGACATCTTTGAAAACCTCAGGGCAAGCAGAAGGACATAGGCTATTAAAAATAAAAAATATACGTTGTTTAAAAAATTTCGAAATAAAAATAAAAGTAGTCCCTTGCAAGTAGCGCCGGCCGCGACTTCTGCGTGATGACATCATTTGCGCTCCCAACACTTCCTGAAATGGCGGCGAAGATCGCGACCTGCTGGGCGGCCCTGCTTGCTGCTGGGCGAAGTGGCGTCCTGTGTGGGCGGGGCGCCTGGATCTGGACCGGCGGCTGAGGTAAGGATGAGGCTCTCCGGGACATGGGCGGGAGGGGGCGGGGCCGGGGCAGGAGGGGGCCGGGCCGGGCCGTGAGGGGGCCAGGCTGGTCCGGGCCGGGAGGGGGCGGGGCCGGGAGGGGGAGGGGGAGGAGGAGGGCGAGGGGGGGAGGTTGGGCACAGGCTCACCGACAATGTCGTGGCGGGCGGGGGCCGGGGCGGGTTGCACGCAAGCCTCAAATGCTGCCCCCAACCCCTTTCTACCCAGGCAACGGTGGGTCGGGCTGCTAGTAATTATATATAGGAACTTGGACCCAGGCAAAAATAGGGGATGGCATCTATGTAACAAAGAAAATTTATACAAACAACGGATTAAAGCAGGGGTGTGTGTTAGCCTCCAGTCTTTTTAACATATATCTATCTGACCTTGAAGAAGCTCTCCAGGAAGTAAACAGTCACCCACCAACGCTAGCTAATGAGGACATTTGATGCCTTCAGAATGCTATTGATATAGTGCTATTAAGCAAAACCCAACTGGGTTACAATGCAGCATGAGTGCACGAGCCAAGTACATTGAAATGCAAGGTCTAGAACTAAATCTTACTAAAACAAAGGTAATGCGGTTAATAGATGCCAAATATAAGAAACATTCTTCGTTTTTGGATGGAAAATATATTGGGTCTGTAGCCACATATACATATCTCGGATAAGTCGAACAAAACGGAGTTATAAACAGCAGCTTTCAGCAATGCGATCCAAAGCCCAAACGCTCATATATGGCTTCAAAATATTAAAAAAGAAATTAAGTTGCCCATCCTTAGGCCATCTACTATTCATCATGTGCACACAGCTAATGCCATCTGTGTTCTACAGAACCAAAATAATGAGGGGTCGTGAAATTCTAACTCTAAACAAAATCCAAACAAAAGTTTACAAAACTATATCCACATCCAGAAATCAGCATCACTGGCACAAGTTAGACTCGAGTTTGGCTTGTCCAACCAAATAGTCCAGAGCGAAGGCACATTTATTAAACCATGTGGGAGGCTCGTGCATGCAAAACTGGTTCCATTGAAAACCTGTGCTGGAAAGAAATCGAGGTGCAAAAAAAAACAAAAAAATACAAGACTCATGGGGTTGCTATCTAAACCAGGTTATAGAGGATCTTTGTGCGAAAGACATTTGGTACTCCAGCATTGGGAAAGAGCTAACAATGAAGCAATTAACTTAACAACAAAACTCCTGTCTCTTTCAACAGATGAGAAAACTCTATTACAAAGATGTCATGCTTGGACGGTGAATAACTCATATTGTACCAGGAAGCCTCAGGAATATTTATTAGCTCACTTCTCAATGGCCTAAAAGCATCAATTCATGAAATTTCAATTTTGGCATGTGGGAAACAAAGGATCTCATCCCTTCCCGGAAAGACCAGAACCAATACTGCAGATTATGTGACTATAAACAATAATCTCTAGAACATATTATCTGTGCATGCCCAAAGTTCATAAAAGAAAGATAAATATTACTAAAAGACATTTTTATAATCATGAACATTTGAACATGCAGAGAAGCTGTTACCACTTGGTTAGGCAGGTCCTCAATCCCCTCAGTATGCAGAGGGGTGACATTGTTATATCTGTGCTTAAAAGAACTAGGTCAAATTCCAGTGGAAACCCAAGATTGATTTTTAGAATTTATGGAAAGCTAAAAAATATTTTATGGATAACGAATAGTATTTTGCTGCCAACGTTCAAAAAAAGAGCCACAGTCTTATACATAGTTTTTTTTATTATGATGATGATTTTAAGGTTAAAGCACTTTATGGACAATAGAAATGTAATTTGAGTTAAGTAAATGTCCAATAAGGATTTATGTTTTTAACTTTCTATTAATATTTTTACTAGGATGTTTTATGTATGTAAAATATGTTTTTTGTGTAATGGTTTTAAAAGACCAACCGCTTGAATAAATGTTAATTTGAACAGCTTGCCACTGTCATATGTCTTATACCTATCACAGAAAAGAAGGTATTTTATTTATTTAAAAAGTTTTATATAGCGCTGGATAGACCCGAAGGTATCAGAGCGCTTTACATAAGGTTCCACAATGTAACAGAAAATGATAACAATTTACACATTATGTCAAAAAATAAGCAATACATTGAGAAAGGGAAAGACATAAATAGAGGGAGGATGTGGGAAGAGACGACAGGAGAGACAAAAGGGAGTCTGTCTAAAGACCGACTGGGTAGGTGACGTACAAGGAGGGAATCCCCGGCCCGTCTCCCCTTTAGCTAAACCAGGAGAAGAGTAGAGCGGAGAGGGGTAGGGGCAGGGGGTAGGGGTGAGGAGGGAGATAAGGTCTGGAGAGACACAGGAATAGAGCATACGTTTCTGATAAGCTAAAATCCAGCCTTCCAGCAACCCTGCTCTGATTGGCCAGCCTCTGCCAGGCTGCACCATGATGTCTTGATGAGGTGTGAAGTGGCCTGACTAGAAACAAAGGATTATCTGTGGGAGTAGAACTGTAGCTGCCGAGCAAAAGGCAGGATATGGGGGTGGAGTAGCCAAACTGGTCTTCAAAGAGGGAATGGCAGTTTAGGGCAGCACAGGCTCACCCCCACATTCTGCAGCCCTCCCCCCACCTCAGACAGGAGCCCCTGTAATTAGATTAGCAGAGTGTCTGGAAGGGGAGTGTTAGGGAAACTGAGCAACACCGGTAGGTTGGCTCAGCCAAATTTAACACACCAGGAGAGAGTTTCTCCATATCGGACTTTGGAAGAATCGTGCTTTCTGGGACAAGACTATGAAACACTCTGGAAATAGTTGTCACGCTGCTGGGTGTCACCCTGTACCCCAATGTTCAGCGGTGCCCACCCCTGCTTGTTGCCCAGGAACAATGGATAAATGTGGGAGAGCTGCACAGCAACTCAGAACCCTGCCTGAAACTACAAGCAGAAGAATGACTGCACTGCTGGAACCCTAGCCTGCACCCCAAAGAATTGCACTCTGAATGACTCACTTTCTACACACTTAGAACTGCGGCTCTAAGTACTTTGCCTTCAATCAAGAAGTAAAGAAGTGGACTCCCTGAAATCAACAGGTTAAAAGAGCTCCACCTGCATTAGCTCCATGCTCCAGCTGGATGTTCGAAGGCATCCAGGGGACTTTTAAGGAGTTGGGCAGGTGCATTCTAGGAAACATAATCCCAACATCCCAAGGAGCATCTTAGAGTTTCTAGACCCTTGGATTTATGTTGTGGACACTTTAGAATCCCACAAGGACCTTCTGAAAGGAGATCCAGAAGTACGGAGAAGAGTGGAATTTTTTTGTCAAAAAGTTCCATAAGGTGACCGGCCTGTTGGCAAGTGTCATGTTGCCGACGTCGAACAGTGACCCGGCCTGGATTTCAGGCAGGTCCTGCTGAAAGCTCCGACACTCAAGACTTCCAAGATTTCACCAAGAGCTCACACTGAGCTAAGTATCTCTCGTCAACTCAAAACCCAGCCTAACAAGGAGTCTCGATTGATGTTGAGAGATAAAGCTCCAGGAAAACAACTAAGTGCAAAGGTGAACATTTGACCGGGTGCTCCCTCTTAGTGTATCTGGGGTCCATCGTGATCAGCCTCAAACTTTGACTTTGTCCCAGTCAAGCGTGACCAGATGTCCCAAGTTGGCACATTTGGTTTTTAAGCACTAGAAAGTGTTTACTCTTTAAAAATGTATATCCCCAGTTCCCTACATTGAACTTTTGTCATTTTGATGTCATTTTAAAGATAAAAATATTTCCTATTTTTATAACTTGATATTGGATTTTTATTGTGATTGTGACCTTACTACTAGTGGTAGCAACCTACTTACCCTGCTAATAAACTACTTTCCAAAAAATGGCAATTGTGTGCCCAGGGAAATCAAGCTCGGACAGCTGGATAAATTAACAAAATAATCAGAGCTGGCTGTGTGGAGGGGAAGCACTTTTTTGTGGAAGTACACAACTTCTGCACAATCAAACATACTCCTAGCTCCCAGCATGTGGGTTAGCCCAAGCTCTTCTGATGATTTTTGCATAATTGTTTGGAGACAGCTGACCATAAAAAAAGGAGTTACTAGTGTCTGATGCACATGACCACCGACAGCGGAGGACTGTCACCATGTGCTTGTTCTGTACAAAGCTGTGTTTTAGGTTTCCATTAATGCTTTCTCTTACAGGGGTATATTACCCCAAGACTGTACTTTAAAGAAGCAAGTTAGACTACATTGGTCTGCAGGCCACCATTTTGCATTTCAGATTGCCATTCTAGATTGACATTGCACCACAGTAGTTTCTTTTCCAGTCCCAGTTCATTGACATGTATATATGAAATGCTTCCAATCAAAAATCCTATCATCGCAATAGAAGGAGGTAACCAACCACCACCTTTCATGCATGGTCCTGGGGAGCAAGAGTGAGACAGGATAAGTGGCTAGCAATGTTAAATATTTATATATAGACGATTGATGGGATGTCAGAACCCTGTTCAAAGGGCCACGGGGCAAGCTGGAGCTACTGGGCTCAACCATGGGGGTTGAGGCTTTTTGCTCCTGGTGTCCTGTGGCCTGACCCCTACTAGGGATCCTGAGCAACTTGACCAAGTAGTAAGTACCCCTTCAAAACTTGACTGTCAGTGGTAGCGCAGGTCAAACAGTCCAAAGCGTCTCTGGGGAGGGGGGATTTAGACACAGGGCGGTGAACACAGGCTCACAACTCTAAATGCGTTCTATAGCAGCGATAAATTATTGTCCAGTCCAATACTTGCTTTTATGAAAAAAGGATCATCTTTATGTCACACAAAGTAAAATATGACATTCGCAAACAATACACACAATACCCTGAGATCATGGCTCGAGTGTTTCAATAGGCAGTTCCTGAGTCCCACTCCCCTCTCACTCGCAGCAGTGGTTATTCCCCATTCATTATAGGTGACATTCAGGGTAAGCACTACTAGTAGTCCAAGTTCCACGAGTCCCACTCAGACGCCAATTAAAGTCAAAAGTGTTTCCGCTCAAAAGCGCTAAATGTCAGACACGCTTCACTGGGGCCCCATGGCCTGTTAATCAGTCTTACCCATACCATAAGGACCTGTATGACCGGAGTCTCCCAGTGAGCCTCCTCTGAGGGTGCTGAAGCTGCAGCGGCTGCCTCAGTGAGGACCACACAGGCGAGGCTGCAAGGGCAATGGTCGGGAGTCCTTGAGTGCCTCACACTTGGTCCTGCGGGGCAGCGGCTGGGTCTTCCTCTTTGGTCAATCTCTTAAAGTATGGTGGGGTAAGACGTTATTACCTCTGGCTGGAAATGAGGCAGGAGATCGTGATGATTTTATTAAGGCACTGGACTGATTAAAACAACATTTCACAGATGAGTCTAACTTTGGGCCTGATCACAAGTAGAGCGATTATTATTTCACCTGATAAGAACTTGGTACTGAGGTGTACAGAGTTTAAGGGATGCAATAATCATGGCCAGTTCCAGCTTTTTGGAGAGTACGGTGTGGTTTGACGCTTACTGCATCAAAATCTACATGTCTAGGTAAATACTTTTACTTTCCCCCGAATTAAATTCCAGCAAGTTTTACCTGCCGCAATTTTACAAATTGTGCAGTCTTTATTTCACTTAAAAAATACAGGATGTGAAATATTGCACCACTTGTAATTGTGATCCCTTTGCAAACAGGTGTGTGCTAAGGAGTTGCATCTTAATGGGTCACTTGTAGTTAAACTCATAGGAATGGAGAGGCACAACTTCTACTGTAGACATCAATTTGTTAATGAGCCTCAACGAAAGAGTCTCCTTCCACGTACCCAGAAGAAACCTCCGCTCTGCCGACCTCTCAGAAACCCAGCACATGCCCAGAACCAGAGCAGGTGGAAGAGCCTTCTCCTACATCACGGCTAAGGCCTGGAACGAGCTCCCGATCAACATCAGATGCTCCCCCACTCTGCACACCTTCAGGAAGAGCCTCAAGGCCTGGCTCTTCGGCTGACCCGAAGCTGCACCCCTCTTCCCCCCAGCACCTTGAGACCCTTACAAGTGAGTAGCACGCCTCACAATTCCCATATTATATCTGATTAATTGAATGAGCCAATGATGAGAGTAGAGCGGCCATGCTGATTCTAGCAGCTGAGTGTGACTTTGAATCTATTACTCCAACAGACTAGAAATTAGATAGATGTTCTCCCAAGAACATCTAAGAATATTGGCTGTGATATTGCAACCCTAATTTAACAGACATGGTTGCTATTCCTCTAGGCATTGAAACTTCTATAAGATAATTTAGGGCTCTCTCAATGAAGATAAAAATTTAAATCCAATGAAAGAACAAACTGTAGTTAGAAAATGAAGAACACATTTGTCAATAGATAAAAAACTAGAGATATATGGGTTGTTACAATAGAAATTCCTCAGCCATATTCAAAGAATGATATAAATGCAACCTACTTTATCATCTTTTTCTAAGTTGTGTATCCCTATTACCAAAAGACTTAGGGCCTTATTACAAGTGCAGTGGTTCATAGGATCGCTGTACTCGTGGTGGCAGTACGACCACTGCCACACTGCGTGCCCACCCTCTTTATTCCAAGTGTGGTGGTCACACATAGCGGTCAGGAGAAGGGTTATGCTAGCTGTGCCACTGTTGCAGTGCCAAGCATATTCTGAGTGGCCTGTGCAAGACCCTTTTCAGGGCGGTGAGCCCACCATGGAAATGGTGGCAGAGAGGCACCTTGAATTGCGCCCCTGTTCCTGCACATTCTGACATCCATGCCACACTGTGTAGGAACGTGCTGCAGGTGCTGTCACTGTGGGGCTGCATGTTTGGCTCTCCTATGAGTCTACCAGACCACCACCATGAAACCGACGCAGGAACGCCCTGGCAACATGGATTACAATCGTAATCCGGCAGCGGGCGCACCACTGCTTTGGCATTCCTTCTGCGGACAGCATGGTGGGCGTGCCACAGCAGGACTGACAAACTCATATTAAGGCCCTTAATAAGGCTCAAAAAAGGTGCAGATTTGTTCTGGTCTCATAGAACACTACCTCACGGTTCTGATTGGTGTTATTGAATGTTGCTTCTTGTGTGTATCCACATCACAGAAGTAATAACTATGAATATCCTGTATAAACCATCCCTGCAATGTGAATGTCATGCAGTGAATCATTACCTAATACATATATTCATGCTGTACCTATTTTATTAAATCTGTTGAGTTTTCATTACAGCCTCCATTTATATTTTCTTAGCCCTGGATCTGGGGTACTCCACATGAACAGTGATTTAATAAAATGACCACAGTACCCCACCAACACACCATACTTTATTTCATCAATGTATTTTTTTCTGTAAAAATCATCCTCTGAGTCTTTTCCTATTTATTTTGTGCTGTTATTTTATAATGAATCTTAGGTCATTTGTGCAACAAATGTTCTTTATAGAACATCCCCCAGTTTACCGCTTAGAGGGTTGCTTTTGCACCCCAGAAAATGCAGTTGTTATAATCTACTGTCGACCCCTTCATTGCTTTGCTGCATTAGATTTGACCACAAGAGACACAATACAGTTTTGGGTGGAGAACTCACCTTTCCACCCATCAGGAGGCGAAGTGTCGAGAATGAAGGTGAGATGGAAGAGTTGGAAGCTGGGCAGGGGCTCCCAGGATTGTATTTCTTGCTTCTTGCTTTTGCACTCTATATTTCAAATGTTTTTGACATGCGCTACCGCTAAAATACTTTCCCTAACCTTTCCGCATAATTATTTCTTGCACATCTATTCTAGCCAGACCTCTTGGCTTTATCAATGCTTGTTAGATTATCCTCAGGCTCAGCTCCTAGGTGCCTGCCCTTCAGACTGATGCAACTGCACTGCTATTTTTCACCTCGATTGATGGCTTTATGTCTTTATGTAAATGAATTGGCAGTTGTTTATTTTACTTATTATAAATGGTAATATAGCGCTTGTTGATCAAAACATGCAGCTCCTTGACGCATTTAGAGTAAACTGTTGTAGGCGCTATGCGGGCATTTACGATATCTCGTGCTTAAATCTTACGTTTCTCTGCGCATTTACGAGGTGGGATGGTTTCTGAAGGAAGCGTCAAGGCCTCGGTGGCCTGTTGCACAACAAGATGTGATCAAATGTGACAAGACAGAGCTATTGTCTGCGGCGGCTGCGCAGGCACAGGGTGTGTGGCAGCCGTGCCAGCCCCTGCCTGTGCTGCACAGAAGGCAGTGTTCCCGTGACAAAGGCTCGGATTGTGGGCATGAATGAGTCACACACGTAGAGCAGAGAAGCGCGATTCATGGGAAGACAAATGGCCGGGGCGACCTCATCAAAGCACTAAATGATTCCATTTGTCGTTCTGGCGCTTGCGTTTCTGAGCTCGCATAACTTTCTGATTTGGTTCAGGAGGATTGACCTCTGCCCCTGCACTGAGCTCTTCGGCCCTCACAGGCAAATCACTACTTTGCATGTCTAAAGGAGACGGTGGGGCCTGTAGTGCAGACGGGAGACTCGTGTTCTAGCATGGAGGGCTCTTAGTAAATACTGTTTGATCTTGGTCAAATGTTCCCATGTTCTATGCATTATTTCGATTAACTCCAAGTTATTTTTATATTTTATTTTATCACGCCCTGAAAATATACACATTCTTTAATTAAATGAATAATCGGCAATACTCTACAGGGACATACTAGCAAAATATGAAGAGTTGCCCGGGTATAAAAACATTGAATTGTCTTGAAGTGATAGTGTGCATAAAGTGATCACCAGGCATTGGTAAAGCGAACAGGTTTCACTTTCGTATAATGCATGCAGAAGGAGGCACAGGGCCTAGATTGGCACAGAGATCACGCATGCAACCCGCATGTAGCGCACCCCTGTCATTGTAGGGTGTTTTAGTTTTGTTCCTCATGAGGGTCACCTTCAAGCTCCTCACCCACGCCTACAAATCCCTCCACAACATCGGACCCAAATACCTCAACGAGAGAGTCTCCTTCCAAGTACCCATAAGGAACCTCCGCTCTGCCTACCCTGCCCTGGCAGAGGTCCTGCACATCCGTAGAAACAGAATCGGTGGAAGAGCTTTTTCCTACATCGCGGCCAAAACCGGGAAGGAGCTCCCTGTGAACATCAGACACTCCCCGACCCTGCACAGGTTCAGGAAGGACCTCAAGAACTGGCTCTTCGACTGATCCGGAGTACCCCCCCCCCCCCCCCCCCCCAGCGCCTTGAGACCCTCACTGGTGAGTAGTGTGCTTTACAAACCCCTGCTTGATTGACTGATTGATGTGACGTCTGTTTTGGAATAAAATAGTTCGCTCCGTGCCGCGGGGTCGGTCACAGTGCAGGAGGTGTCCGTGTTTTTGGCCTGACGCAACACCGCACCTCTACCGACACACTTTATCAAGTGAACCTGGCATGCGTGCTTGCAGTCCTACATGCCAGTAATAGATTCTGGTTGATGTGCAACAGCATGGTTGAAGTGCAGCGGAGGAGCACACAGTCACGTGCGCCGGATGTGCGCTAGTGATGCATCTACAGAGGTCTTGGGGGCAGATTTTCAAAGGTCGAGTAGAATTTGCGCTGCGCCAGAAAACCTTAGCGCTGCATTGCATGCGTGAAAGTAAATAGCACTGCATCATATTTATAACGCGAGGCGTCGCTAACTAGTGCATGCGCAAAAAGAGTCTTGCGTCGCAGCGCAAAAAACATGTGCGTCATGCACGCCCTTAAAAAATATCGCAAAACACTGCAGAAGGATGCAACGTATTTTGGTGGAAGTCCAAACACAAGAAATTGCAGAGAACTTTGCTTTCACAACCCATTCCTGTAATGCAGCAGTCAGAATGGAATGGGTCCTGCATACCTGTCCACCAAATTTGTTCCTTATAAACCCTCTCGGTCACTCATTTCGAGTGAACAAGGCCTTCTCTGTATACCGTGAGCAAAGAAGGCCAGACACGGAAGTAAAGCCCTTTCAATAGCAGGACCTTCCCTTTGGAACAGTCTCCCTAAAACTCTCAGGTTATGTGCAGATCACCTTCCTTTTAGAAAAATGCTGAAAACATTCCCATTCAATCATTAGAAAGCTGCTATACTAGCTCTTCCTTTAAACCGATGTGGTAGAAGTCAAAGGCGCGGAGATACTGCCCCGGGAGTCGAAGCCAGCGCGATACAAACCTGCAAAAAAAGAAGAAGAGGATTCAGCAACCAGTATCTCCACGTGGATGAGTGATATTCTCCGCTTGTAGATTCTTTCCTTCCTCTGGGGCTTATTTACAAGCCCCTTGCGCCGCCGGTGCATCACTTTCAACATGGGAAAAAGTGACGTACCGGCGGCGCAAGGGGCTCGTAAATAAGCCCCTTTGTGTTTTCTTTTTCGCCAAGGCAACTACCTGCTGATTGTGAAGGACAATAAAAATCTCCATGGTTTCCACAGCCAGTAGATATGTGTTGTGCCTCTGCTGGTAGATCCCCCAGTAAATGGCTCCAGCTCTTTTTGCACCGGTTTTGTATCCGCACCAGTTTGAGTTTGAGTTTTAAAATATTTGTAAAGCGCTCATACACCTGCGGTTTCTTGGCGCTACAACTAACAAGGTCCAGGGCTAAAAGACGGGGGAAACTGTTGGGGATTTAGTCAAAAGACTTTGTGAACAAGTGGGCCTTGAGGTGTTTGCGAAATTGAGGGTACAGAGTGATGGTATGGAGTTCCAGGGGAAGGCAGTTCCAGAGTATCGGGGCAAGGGTGGCAAATTCTGAGCCTCCCCACTTCTTAGTCCGGTAGCGAGGGATGGTGAGGAGGGACTGAGAGGACGGTGCGAAGTTCCCTGGTGGGTACGTAGGGGGTGATCTCTGAGGAGATGAATGCTGGTGCCAGGCCCAATCGGGCCAAGAAGGTGATGGAGGAGAGCTTGAATTGGATCCGGGCTCGCACAGGGAGCCAGTGTAGGGATTTCAGGAGGGGGGAAGAACAGTGAAATTTAGGAAGATTGAAGACCAGGCGGGCCGCCTGGTTTTGTATCTGCTGCAAACGCCGTAAGCTGTATGCAGGGATACCTGTATATAGGACGTTGCCGTAGTCCAGGCGGGACACCACCATGGCTAAGATGATGAGTTTAAGAGCAGAGAAAGTGAAGAAACGGGACACCCTGCGTATAGTGCGCAGTGAAAGGAAAGAGGAAGATACCACAGAGCTAACCTGGGAGTGAAGGGTGAGTTGGGAATTGAGTTTTATGCCGAGGGTTTTAACAGAGGTAGTGGGTTCAGGAGAGGGGCCAAGAGAAGGGGGCCAGAAGAGAGAGGACCAGGGGCTGGATGAGCCACCCGTCAACACCAGCTCGGTCTTATCGGGGTTGAGTTTAAGGTGGTTGTGGTTCATCCAGTCCCGGATATGGAGCATGACAGATTGGAAATTAAGGACAGAAGCGGGAGAAGAGGAGAGGTTAAAGACAAGCTGGAGGTCATCCGCATAATTAAATACGGCGACCTCCATTTGTTGAAGAGAAAAGATAAGAGGGGCGACATAGAGATTGAACAAGAGGGGGGAAAGGGAGGAGCCTTGGGGGACCCCGCACTGGACTTTCCGGACGTCCGCTGTAAAATCACCCAGGCGGACGGCCTGGGTGCGGTCGCTCAGGAAGGAGGATAGCCAGACCAGAGCAGTCCCCCCGATCCCCGCCGCCCTGACACGGGAAAGCAAGATGGTGTGATCCACTGTGTCAAAGGTGGCTGAGAGATCGAGGAGCACTAAGGCCTGGCGCTGGTTGGTATCCATACCCTCCCTGAGGTTGTCTAAGACCGAGATGACAACGGACTCCGTGGAGTGTGCGGGGCGGAAGCCGGCCTGGCGGGGAGCGAGAGCTCCATGAGTCTCTACAAAGGAGCTCAGAGCGCAGGTGACATGGCGCTAGAGCACCTTTGCCAGAAAGGGTAGAAGGGAAATCGGGCGGAAATTGGCAGGGACAGAAGGATCTGCCCCAGGTTTTTTGAGAATCGGCACAATAACCGCGGACTTCAGGGGGGGGTGGTACCACACCTTGAGCCAGAGGGTACACAGACAAAATATCGATTTTTAAATATCGATATACAAAAATATCGAAGTTTAAATATTGATGGGACAAAATATCGAAGGTAAGTAATATCGACAGTCTTAATATCGATATTGGTATGATATCAGTAATATCGAAGTTGTAAATATCGATGTCAATAATATCGAAATTAATACCTTTGATGTTACTAATATCAATTTTTAAATAAATTTAGTGTATATTATATTGTATTTATTAGGTTTTATTATTTATTTTTAATGTAATATAATTAAATAATGTCTTTTACTTCTGTAGCGGGTTGTGGGTTTATAGGGGAATAGGGTGGGAAGTAATTTAATTATGTAAATTTAATTATTAATTAGTAGGAATTGTTAATTAATTAATTGAGAAATAATGTTTAATTATTTTTAATTAATTGATTAATTGATAAATATGTTCTGTAGCGGGTTATGGGTTTATAGGGGAATAGGTTGGGAAGTAATTTAATAATAATTAATTAATTGATATATGTTTGTACATATTGTAATTAATAATTAATTGGTAATTAATTTCTATTAATTAGTTAATTAATTAATATCGTTTTTGACATATTTATACTTATTAATTAGTTGGTAATTAATTAATATTAATTATTTAATTACATTTATTATATTAATTTTTTAATATATAATTTATTGTTATTCTTAATTAATTATTTTGGAGAAAAAATATTAATTATTAAATTAAATTAATTACAGCAAATGTGCTAATATATTTACTTTATTGTTATTGTTAATTAATAATTAATTGGTAATTAAATAATATTAATTAATTTTGGGTAAAGGAGTATTTTTAGGGTTCAGGGTCAGTTTTCAGTTTTTGGGTAAAGGGTTTTTTTTAGGGTTCTGGGTCAGTTTTCAGTTTTTGGGTAAAGGGGTATTTTTAGGGTTCAGGGCCAGTTTTCAGTTTATGGGTAAAGGGGTCTTTTTAGGGTTCAGGGTCAGTTTTCAGTTTTTGGGTAAAGGAGTATTTTTAGGGTTCAGGGTCAGTTTTCAGTTTTTGGGTAAAGGGGTATTTTTAGGGTTCAGGGTCAGTTTTCAGTTTTTGGGTAAAGGGGTATTTTTAGGGTTCTGGGTCAGTTTTCAGTTCATGGGTAAAGGGTTATTTTTAGGGATAAGGGTCAGTTTTCAGTTTTTGGGTAAAGGGGTATTTTTAGGGTTCAGGGTCAGTTTTGGGTTTTTGGGGTACAGGGATATTTTTAGGGTTCAGGGTCAGTTTTGGGTTTTTGGAGTACAGGCGTACAGGGTAAAAACAAAAATCAAATAAATTACATGAAAAAAAATTAAAATTAATTTAAATTATTAAGTGTTTTATTTATTTTAAATTTATATGTATTAGTTTTAATTTTGTTTTAATATTTTTATTTAATAGTTGTAAAATTATATGTATTTTTAATTTATTTTTACATTATTATTAATACATTTAAAAAAACGATATTTTTGATTCCGATATTTTTGTACTTCGATATTATTTTTTCGATATTTTTGTACTTACCTTAATGAAGATAGGATTCCGATATTTTTGCTATCGATATTTTTGCTCCGATATTTTTGCATGTCGATATTCTGTCTGTCGATATTATGTCAGACATTCGAGCCAGAGAACTGTTGAGGAGATGAAGGGGGGGGTCCGGGCAGGTAACAAAGATATGGCGGAGAATGTGAGCAGGGCAGGGGTCAAGTGGAGAGCCAGATTTAACCAAGGGTACTAAGGAGGACAGGGCTTCCTTAGATATGGGGGGGAGGGCAGTGAGTTGTCCCTTGGAAGGGGGACATTGGGGGTCAACAAAGGAGGGAGAGGGGGGGGATGTTGGCTTTAATGGTCTCAATTTTGTGGATGAAGTAGTTGTTGAGGGAGTGGCAAAGTTCCTCTGAGGGGGCGGGTTTGAGAGTTGTTCTGTCCGAGAACTCCAGGTTATGGACAATCGTAAAGATCTCCTTGGGCTGGTTTTTCTGCGGCAAGGATTTTGGAGGAGAAGTATGCGGTTTTGGCCTCCAAGATGTCTTTTTTATACTGGGTAAGGATGTTGGTGTACTCCAGTTTTAGGGTGGGGCAATAATTTCTCCTCCTAGCCCGCTCTGCGCGGCGTACAGTAAGTTTGGTGGCCTTAAGCTCTGCGTTGAACCACCGGTTGGCATCCTTATCACGCTTGTAGGTAATACGTTTGAGCGGGGCAACAGAGTCACTGCCAGCGGAGAGCCACTGATCTATGGCCTCAACCTGGGAAAGGGTAGAGAGGCCCTGTAGGGAAGGGAGGGAGGTGGTAAGCAGGGAAGAGAGGTCTTCCGGGTTGACACTGCCCCATGCTCGGACCCAGGTGTTTTTGGGGCGAGGGGGCTTGGCAGGGGGGTGAATGGGTAGGGAGAAAGATATCAGGTGATGGTCGGACCATGTGCAGGGCGAGATAGAGAGGGAATCCACGGGACAGTTCAGGGACCAGATCTGGTCTAGCGTGTGACCTTTGATGTGGGTGGGGGAGTGGACATGGGGGGTGAAGTTGAGGGATTGGAGGGTTTCAGAAAATTCTTTTGAGGACGAACATTCAGCTGGGTCGGAGGGCCAGAAGTTGAAGTCGCCGAGGAGTAGGATAGAAGAATTATTGACTGTGATGGTGGTCAAGACTTCCAAGAAGTCAGAGAGAAACTGTAAAGGGGATTGAGGAGGACGGTAAGTGAGAAAACAGGTCAGAGGAGGAGTGATGGAGGTAGTGCGGATAACCAGATATTCGGAGGTCGCAATGTCAGGCAGAGACAGAGTTTGAAAAGGAAGGTCGGCGCGTGCGATGACCGCCACGCCGCCCCCAGCTCTGCCAGAAGGGCGGTCAGCCCGGAGGGCATAATAAGAGGCCGGTAAGGAGGCTAGTAGGGCAGGGAGAGAGTCGTCGCCGAACCAAGTCTCCGTTAATAAAAGAAGATCCGGGGCATGAAGATCCAGCAGGACCGATAGTTCGTGCGCATGGGCGACTGCTGACCGGGTGTTAAGATAAATGACGGTGAGGGTTTTGGGGGTTGTAGGAAGGGTGATGCTACTGGGTGAGAGAGAGGGGCCAACTGTAGGAAGGGGGATGTGAGGGGGAGCAGCAGGGGAGAGACCAAGGGAGGAAATGCGAGAACAAGTGGTGGCTGCGATGGGCCAGGGTCCCTGGAGGCTGCGTAGTTGGTCCGGGGTATAGGTGATGAGCGGGGCAGAGTGACGTGCCCCTAGCCCCGGACAGTCGCGGACGGGCGCGGACGGGCGCAGACGGGCGCAGACGGGCTTGCCTTAGGCGCGTCTTTGGCGCGCAATCGTCGCGCCCGCTGCGCTCGTCCGCTGCGCTTCCTACCAAGACACATAATTTATGTTGGATGGTCGGGGCGTTGGAGGGGGTTTGGCCAACAGAGGGGGCGTGTCTCGTGGCGCACCTCGCCCTCGGGAATGGCGACCAGGATGAGAATAGTCGTTGCAGCGTAAGCCCGCTGTTTCAGGAAATGCCAGAGAGTGCAAGGATGTCAGGTAAATTTTAAAAAGCAGATTACCACACAAATTGTTAAAAAGACCAGCTTTCGCGCTCCCGGCTTTCCGCCTCAGGAGTCCTTCGTTAGTGTCGCGCCATAAGATCTGCGCGCACTATTTATACAAATGGTGAGGGGGCGTGGCCAACAGAGGGGTGTGTCTCGTGGCACACCTCGCCCTCGGGAACGGCGACCAGGATGAGAATAGTCGTTGCAGCGTAAGCCCGCTGTTTCAGGAAATGCCAGAGAGTGCAAGGATGTCAGGTAAATTTTAAAAAGCAGATTATCACACAAATTGTTAAAAAGACCAGCTTTCGCGCTCCCGGCTTTCCGCCTCAGGAGTCCTTCGTTAGTGTCGCGCCATAAGATCTGCGCGCACTATTTATACAAATGGTGAGGGGGCGTGGCCAACAGAGGGGGCGTGTCTTGTGGCGCACCTCGCCCTCGGGAATGGCGACCAGGATGAGAATAGTCGTTGCAGCGTAAGCCCGCTGTTTCAGGAAATGCCAGAGAGTGCAAGGATGTCAGGTAAATTTTAAAAAGCAGATTATCACACAAATTGTTAAAAAGACCAGCTTTCGCGCTCCCGGCTTTCCGCCTCAGGAGTCCTTCGTTAGTGTCGCGCCATAAGATCTGCGCGCACTATTTATACAAATGGTGAGGGGGCGTGGCCAACAGAGGGGGCGTGTCTCGTGGCGCACCTCGCCCTCGGGAATCGCGACCAGGATGAGAATAGTCGTTGCAGCATAAGCCCGCTGTTTCAGGAAATGCCAGAGAGTGCAAGGATGTCAGGTAAATTTTAAAAAGCAGATTATCACACAAATTGATAAAAAGACCAGCTTTCGCGCTCCCGGCTTTCCGCCTCAGGAGTCCTTCGTTAGTGTCGCGCCATAAGATCTGAGCGCACTATTTATACAAATGGCGAGGGGGCGTGGCCAACAGAGGGG
Source organism: Lissotriton vulgaris (assembly GCF_964263255.1). Classification (NCBI taxonomy): domain Eukaryota; kingdom Metazoa; phylum Chordata; class Amphibia; order Caudata; family Salamandridae; genus Lissotriton; species Lissotriton vulgaris. The sequence goes on from NC_141695.1 coordinate 290,066,666, forward strand.
GCGTGTCTCGTGGCGCACCTCGCCCTCGGGAATGGCGACCAGGATGAGAATAGTCGTTGCAGCGTAAGCCCGCTGTTTCAGGAAATGCCAGAGAGTGCAAGGATGTCAGGTAAATTTTAAAAAGCAGATTATCACACAAATTGTTAAAAAGACCAGCTTTCTCGCTCCCGGCTTTCCGCCTCAGGAGTCCTTCGTTAGTGTCGCGCCATAAGATCTGCGCGCACTATTTATACAAATGGTGTGGGGGCGTGGCCAACAGAGGGGGCGTGTCTCGTGGCGCACCTCGCCCTCGGGAATGGCGACCAGGATGAGAATAGTCGTTGCAGCGTAAGCCCGCTGTTTCAGGAAATGCCAGAGAGTGCAAGGATGTCAGGTAAATTTTAAAAAGAAGATTATCACACAAATTGTTAAAAAGACCAGCTTTCGCGCTCCCGGCTTTCCGCCTCAGGAGTCCTTCGTTTTTTCCGTGCTCATGTTTTTTGCGCTGCTTTACGTCACTTTGCGTGACTCTTGTAAATACCTGTGCCTATAGGGTTTTGGAGCTTTTTGCAGGGGTAGCGCCCTGACACACCCACTCTGCATACATTAAATTGACTATGACGCAGAGTGACACAAAACAGTTTTTATATCACACTAACTTCAAAATATGGCGCAAAGCTGCAAATTCTGCGAGCGTCAGCGCAAACTCTTTGAAAATCTGCCCCTTGGTGTTGTGCATGAGATGAGGACCGTGCACGGTGCTTGAAGGGAGGACTCAGTGCAGAGTACCAGTGCTGTGCCCAGTACACGGGCACAGGGTGGTGTACAGCAGGTGAGCACACGCTGACGTGCACCAGATGTGCACTAGTGATGCACCTGCACCGAGCACTTGGTACCCCGCATCTCCAGAAGTCCTGGATTTGGGTATGAGGTGAGGATCGTGTATTGTGTTTGAGGGGAGGACTCCGTGTGGCGTAGCAGTGCTGTGCGCAGTACGCTGGCACGGGGTGATCTGTGCAGCAAGATGCGCAAAGCAACGTAAGCTGGGGCACATGTTGATGCAAAATGTGGGGCTCTTGTTAATTTGCACGGGGTGATATTAATGGAGCTTTATGTTGTCCCCTGCCAGACATGAAAAGCTCATCCTCGTCGGTATTTTCTTTGTATTCTGGGAATTGTAGTTGTTAAAGCAGGACTACAAAGGAAAATCATCGAGGAAGGTAGCAGCAGGACACCGTTTAAGTATTTGATCGCACAAGTCCAAAGGTGTTGGCAAAACGACCTACCTAATGAATACAATGTATATTATTGCTAGGAAGCAGTCTGGGTCCCTTAAAGTAAAGGTTCATCTTTTTTTTGTTTTTTTTAAATCCTGTTTGGGAAAATATAAGGGAATGATTTTGCCATTTACCCCAGAGGCTGCCAACCACACTCACAAAGGTGAAGGTGTCCTAAAGAGACACCCTTCCCTGTGCGAGTCAGTTACACCAAGTGTTGGTAACTGATGAATGGTTTGCAACAGCAATTTGGTTGCAAACATTGGTACATTAATTGCGAATCCCAATGAGGTGGGGATGCCCCTTTCACCCCCCCCCCCCCATTGCAGTTTAGAATGAATCGCAAAGCCCATTTTGCGAGTCGAAAATACTTTTTCTGACTCACAAAATAGGTTTAGTACTTTGTACAAAGCCTTTCTGTGGTTGCATGAGCTGCGATTTTGCAAATCATAGGATTTGCAACTGAAAAAGATCTTTGTACATCTGGTCCTTGGTCATTTTTACACCTTTGGAAGACTGGAACAAGGTTCTGAGGTGAGTCCAGGGAAACGCACTCAATGCATGCAAGGAAAACAGGATTTTTCCCCTCTGACCTTCTTGCCGCTGTGAAAATTGTTTATTTTGCAAAAGAAACAGTTGATGGACGGAATGCTCACCACACCACCCCAGTTTGGACCCAGCCACATGCAAATCAGACTTGACCCTGTTCCTTGTGAGAACAGACCAGCCCGAACTGCCAAGCTAGGTCCTCCTTGGACCGGAAACAAGCATCCTGGGACCGGTTTCAGGACATCACCCTGGGGGTGAGTGTTTGTATTGTCAACGCTCCGTCCATCACCACCTTTGGTTTTTCTTTGTTTGCCCTAAGTTGGCAGGGTATGCTCAGACATGAGTCCCTTGCTCACTTTGCCACTGGAGTCAAGCAACCCCGGCTGAAGACGGCTGTAATGCCAGAAACCGGTCCTTGGAAGCTTGATTCCAGTCCAGGGAAGACATGGCTTGGCAGTTCGGGCTGGACTGTTCCCATGAGGCACAGGGTCAGACTGATTTGCATACGGCCATGTCTGAACTGGGGTGGCTGAGTGAGCTAAAGAACGGTGATGGATTAAACCCAGATCAGTTGACTGGGGGTGAGTGTTTGCATTGTCAACGCTCCGTCCATCACCACCTTTGGTTTTTCTTTGTTTGCCATAAGTTGGCAGGGTATGCTCAGACGTGAGTCCCTTGCTCACTTTGCCACTGGAGTCAAGCAAGCCCGGCTGAAGACGGCTTAAATGCCAGAAACCGGTCCTGGGAAGCTTGATTCCGGTCCAGGGAAGACATGGCTTGGCAGTTCGGGCTGGACTGTTCCCATGAGGCACAGGGTCAGACTGATTTGCATACGGCCATGTCTGAACTGGGGTGGCTGAGTGAGCTAAAGAACGGTGATGGATTAAACCCAGATTAGTTGACTGGGGGTGAGTGTTTGTATTGTCAACGCTCCCTCCATCACCACTTTTGGTTTTTCTTTGTTTGCCCTAAGTTGGCAGGGTATCCTCAGACGTGAGTCCCTTGCTCACTTTGCCACTGGAGTCAAGCAAGCCCGGCTGAAGACGGCTGTAATGCCAGAAACCGGTCCTGGGAAGCTTGATTCCGGTCCAGGGAAGACATGGCTTGGCAGTTCGGGCAGGACTGTTCCCATGAGGCACAGGGTCAGACTGATTTGCATACGGCCATGTGTGAACTGGGGTGGCGGAGTGAGCTAAAGAACGGTGATGGATTAAACCCAGATCAGATGACTGGGGGTGAGTGTTTGTATTGTCAACGCTCCGTCCATCACCACCTTTGGTTTTTCCATCACCCTTCATCAGCCAGGCTAGCTTGAATCCAGTGGTGTAGTGGGCACAGCACCCATGTCTGGGCATACCCTTGGGTAGGACCAGGCTTGGCTGGTTCCAAACTGGAGTGGTGTGGTGAGCAAAATAATGATAGATTTAACCCAGATCCTTGTGACTGGGGTGAATGTTAGCATTGTCCAGCAATCCACCCAACACTTGTTTCTTTTGCATATGTCGCCCTAAGTGGGAAGGGTATGCCTAGACATGGGTCCCATGCTCACTACACCACTGGATTCAAGCTAGCCTGGCTGATGAAGGGTGATGCCCTGAAACCGGTCCCAGAATGCCTGTTTCCAGTCCAGGGAGGACCTGGCTTTGCAGTTCAGGCTGGACTGTTCCTATGAGGCACAGGGTCAAGACTGATTTGCATATGGGTGAGTCCAAACAGCGGTTGTGTGGTGAGAAAAATAATGGTTGATTTAACCCAGATCCTGGTGACTGGGGGTGAATGTTTGCAATGTCCAGCATTCTGTCCATCAATTGTTTCTTTGGAACTGAAAATTGTTACAGCGTGTCCTCGCGGTGAAGGGATCCAACTTCATGGAGCTCTGCCTGGCAGCAGCAACCACTCTTACCTCACCCGAAGACTCTGAATTTCGAAAAAGTGACTATGTACGAAGGTACAACTCTGCACCTGGACATGCTAGTAAATCTATCCGACCTGTGAGGTGACACCCGCAATTGCAAAATCGAGGTTTGTCCACTTGTGATCTTGTGTCTGAATTCGAGGTACCATCATCAACCATAGGTTTGGAGCTTGCCCTGATGGAGATCTTGACTTTCATTTCAGAGACTACCTCAGAAGGTAAAATCTTTGACTGGGATAATTTGCTTTATGTTTTCAACCTCCACTCCACCACGACCATCATGAAATCGTACTTAGGTCTCAGTCAAAGAAGACTTTTGTCTGGTACTTTATACTTGATGCTTTATTTTTACTCTGCAATCTTTGCCTTAAAATGTAAAATAATTGGGGCACATTTGTGAGCCCCTTGCGCTGCCAGTATGTCACTTTTTGTGATGCACAGGCAGAAAATTTCCCTGCCCCATATTTACAAGGACAGGAAAAGCCACCCTGCATGGCTTTTCCTGTCCTTGTAAATATGACCTCTTTACACGCAGCACTTTGCGTAAAAGGGGCATTTCATGTGTGTAGTGTCTTCCTCACCCTGTTGCTTTAAGGTTCTTTGGAACCTAGAATGTCATGCCTGTTTGTGTTCCCTGAATATCAGTTACTCGCTGGTAGCTGATGGATGGGGTGTCTTCCAATAAACCTCTTTGACATACCATATTCCTATATGTCTATATTTCACTGAACTTTTCATTGGCGACGAGGACAATTTGAGGAAAAGGCGTAAGAAAGGACACCTCAACATCAAGCTAAGTTTGAAATTTGGAAAATGAGAAATTGTGATTTTTCATGTTTAAAGGAAAAAAGGTTTGAAAGAAAGCATTGAAAGGTTTTGCCTGGATGAATAATGAACGTGTCTTCCCCAGCGGCTGTGTGTTAAAAGGGAGAGAATTTAATTTCCCCAGCGGCTGTTTAGATTAATTGGGAAGGTATTTTGTTTATTAAAATGGAAATGGTCATATATTAGCAAGTTATTTAAAAGAATTCTTCTCCAGCGGCAGTGTGTTAAAAGGGAAGAGGGTACTTCTCCAGCGGCTGTTATTCATAATTTATTGTAAAGAGAAGATTCGTTTTTAAAAACGGACTCGGAATTTTAAAAAAAACAATTTTTCGAAATTTACACATCGAAACTCGTTTTACGAAAGTTAATGTCTTGCAGTTCAATTGTGCTGTGACTCACCAAGAGGTGTGTTTGCTTGTAACGACATTTTCAATCGGGCTGTTGGTGAGCTCTGGCAATTTGTGGAGCAAGCGAAGTCTTCACCCTTCAAGACTCAGTGTGTAATGATGACGCATTAGAATGCGTACAGCTGTATTGGCGAACGTGAGCATTCGCGAGATTTGAAGACGAGAGCTGCATTGTCGTCTGGAATGCGGAAGTAGTTTTATCGTCGGAGAAGTGGAACGCAGAGGAGTGTTCTTTGGCGTGAGGAGGAAGCGCTCGCAGTAATAAAACCGGAAGTAGTTTTATCGTTGGAAAAGTGGAACGCAGAGGAGTGTTCTTTGGTGTGAGGAGGAAGCGCTTGCAGTAATAAAACGCGGAGGAGTGTTCTGCGTACTTTTTAAAACAAAGTGGAAAAAGGAAACACTCCTTGAATTTAAACCTCTTCAGGTGAAAGTGGAAACGTTTTTTGTTTGGAACCTCTTTAAGCGAAGGGTTTACTGAAGTCTCTTCAAGCAAGTGCTCATTTTGTATGACAGAAGTCGGTATTTGACTAATGTTTCACTTTGAGAAGTTAATGTTTCCATATTGACAAGAAGACAGTGACAATTTAAGTTTAAAGAATCTAACTAAGATAATAATTTAGTTTGGTTGAAGTATAGGTATACATTTTGTATAAAGTATAAGTTTTTTTTTTCTTTCTTGTGGTGAAAGTGTGTTTGTAGGTTTTACTTAATTATAGAATGCAAAATGTTACTACTCCACCGTTTTTTCTCCCTGATCCAGGTGAACCTAAGGTAAAGTGGAGTAAATGGAAGAAAATTTTTGCGTATTATGCACGGGTATGTGGCACTAATCTAAGTGCTGAAAGAAAGTATTCTCTCTTAATGCATTGTTTAGGAGGGGAAGGTCAGGAGGTGTTAGAAAATTTACCTGAACTTTCTGTTCAAGAGCAAAGAGGATTGGATGAGTATGAGGTATGTTTATTGAAGTTGGATAAACATTATTTGCCTCGTGTCAGCACTATAATGGAAAGGTATCACTTCGGGAAAAGAGAACAAGGGAAGGATGAATCTATTGAAAAGTATTTATCTGCTCTACGAAAGTTATCTTCAACATGTAAATTTGGTGCAGTGAATGAAGAACGGTTGAGGGATCAGTTAGTTTTGAAATGTAGAGAGGAAAAGATCAGAGAGGAATTATGGTTGAAAGATGAACCGCCTTTAGAGGAAGTTGTGAGTATAGCAAAAAGAGTGGAACACATGTTAAAATGTGTTAATGAATTAAAAAGTGACAAGTTAAAAGTTGAAACTGTTGTTGAGGATGTGAAAGAGATTGTTTGTCAGGTAAAAGAGGTAAAAAAATGTTTCAAATGAACCTAACAAAGATAATGCTTCTTTTAATGCTATTTCATGTTTCAGGTGTGGGAAATCTGGACATAAGGCGAATTCCAAAACGTGTCCGGCTTTAACCTTTGTATGTCATGCTTGTGGAAAAAAAGAGCACTTTGTAAAATTTTGCAAATCAAAGGAAAGAAAGGTCTTTAGAAAGGAAGTAAAAGAAGTTATTTGTCAGGTTAAGGAAAATCTGAATGATGATCATCCAATTGGTAAGGTGAAAATTGAGGGTGTGGAAATTGACATGAAGTTTGATTCATGTTCTCCGATCACTATTGTATCTAAGGAAATGTATGAGAAACATTTTGAGAAGAAAAACAAACTTTGTAGGATGGATCTCAATCCAGGAGGGTATGGTGGTTTCCCCATAAGTATGTTAGGTTATTTTAATGCTTTAATTCAAATTGAAATGAACATGATTGTTGGAAAGGTTTATGTCTCAAAGGTTGGTGATTCATTGATCAGTTGGTCTCATCAGCGTTTGCTGGGGGTGATTTTGAATCCAAATTCTAATCCACAGATTCAAATTCATGAAATAAGATCTGAGCAGAATTCTTTTGTAAAGGAGTTTCCTCGCCTATTTAGAAAAGAATTAGGTTGCTTAAAAGGGTACAAGCATGGCATAAAAATAAAGAGAAATACTATTCCTGTTATTGCTAAAGTTAGGAGGATTCCTATTGCGGTTCAGGGTAAGGTAGAAGAGGAAATAAAGAAACTACTTGAACAGAATATTATTGAAGCTGTTGAGGCGACTGAATGGTTGGCCCCAGTTGTTGTCGTAAACAAACCCAATGGGGATATTAGACTCTGTTGTGATTTGAGATCGCTCAATAAGGAGGTGGTAGTAGATAAGTTTCCCCTACCTAATATTGACTTCTCTTGGTGATTCTAGAATATTTTCAACTTTAGATTTAGCTCAGGCTTATCATCAGATTGAGTTGACACAGGAGTCACAAGACCTGACGGCTTTTATCACACCTTTTGGATCTTATAAATATAAAAGGATGCCTTTTGGTCTTGTGTCTGCTGCGTCGGTTTTTCAAAGGGTTATGGCATCAATCTTGAGAGGAGTAAAGTCGGTAAAGTGTTATCAAGATGATGTCTTGATTCATGGGAGAAATCAGGAAGAGAATGATAAGATTCTGAGAATAGTTCTTAGGAGACTGGAATCTGCTGGACTTACTCTGAAGTATGAGAAGTGTAAATTTTCTGTGGATAATGTAAATTACCTAGGTCACAATATCTCTGCTTTTGGTATATCTCCAAAGAAAGATTTGGTTGATAGTATTAGTAATTTGGAATGTCCTAAAAATAAAGAAGAAGTTGTTTCATTCTTAGGCATGGTGGAGTATTATGGAAAATTCATTAACGATTTAGCCAGTAAACTTGAGAGCTTTAATTGTAAAGAACAAGGAATTTGTTTGGACTGAACTTTGTCAGAAGGAATTTGAGGGAATTAAAAATGATATAGGAAATGCTCCGAATTTACAGGCTTTTGTTCCTTTTGAGGAAACTTTCGTTGTAACTGATGCCAGCTCAAAAGGGCTTGGTGCCATTTTGAAACAGAATAGAGGTGGAGATGAGAAACTCATTGCCTGTGCTTCTAGAAGTTTGCGAGGTGCAGAATTAAACTATTCTGTTATAGAAAAAGAAGCTTTGGCCATATTCTGGGCTCTTAGAAAGTTTAAAAAAAATTTGTGGGGGCAGGAGTTCAAAGTTTGTTCAGATCACAAGCCTTTAAAGGAGATTTTCACAAAAAAAGGTTTGGATTGTGTCTTCACGTATAAGGAAATGGGTAATTGGTCTGCAAGAGTTTAATTTTTCGGTAAATTATATACCTGGTGTGGAAAATGTGTCTGCCGACTGCCTATCGAGATTGGTTAGAGATGGTGATGGTTTATCTGAAGAGGAAGAGATCTGTCAAGATGAGGTGAATGTGTGTGAGATTACATCTGGAATAATACTTGAGGAAGAGTGGTTGGAAGAATGTGGAAAGGATGAGGTTGGTTCTAAGTTAAGGAATTTGATTCAAGAAAATTTAGAACTTGACAAGTCTTTTGATAAAGTTTGGCACTTGGTATTTGATGAGTTGTCTGTTGAAAATAATGTTTTATTAAGAGGCTCAAAATTAATTCCTCCCTTCACTTTGAGGAAAAGAATAATTGAGGAGGCTCATCAAGGTCATCTAGGAATTGTAAAAACAAAGGAAAGGATTTGTTGTTCCTTCTGGTGGCCTGGAATGGATTTGGAAATTGAAAGGAATGTGAGGGAGTGTGTTCATTGTAGAGTAAGTGATAACATTTTACAACCAAGAACAGCACCTATGGTTTGTAGGAAATTACCCACTGGTCCTTGGGTTGAAATTGCCATTGACATTGTAGGTCCTCTTTCTGGTGAACAGAAAACTCCTTTTCTAATTGTTTTAATAGATCTCTACTCCAGATGGGTTGAGATTTCTTCTGTGTCGGAAGTCACGTCTTTTTCTGTGATTTCTTTTCTAAAGGAGGTTTTCAGAAGGGAGGGATTTCCTACGTCAATTTTAAGTGATAATGGACCTCAATTTTGTTCAAATATGATGGATGAATTTTTATTGTCTTGTGGGATTAAGCATAAAAGGACGTCTGTATATCACCCAGAATCAAATGGTGTAATTGAAAGGTTCAATAGGGTTATAAAGGAGAATATACAACTCTCTAGGGTTAATTCCTTGAATTGGAAAGAGGAGTTGCAGAAATGTATTTTGGCTCATAGATTTTCTCCACAAACTACCACTAAAAGAACCCCTTTTGAACTGTTTAAAGGTAGAAATCCCAATACCACTCTCTCTCCTGGTTGGATGTTTTGGGGTAAAGGTTTGAAAGACAAAAACTATAATGCCTGGAAAGAAAGGGAGGAGTTTGTGCAGTCTAAAAACAAGGTTTCCTATGATTCCAGGAAAAGATTTAAGGAATGTGTGGTGGTAGTTGGGGATTTAGTTCGTGTTAAAGCTCCAGCTGGGGCTATGTCTTGGTCTAAGTATACTACTCCCTTGCGGGTAGTGAAATGTTTCAGAAATTCTGTAAAATTGGAGAATGGGAAAATTTGGAATGTGAATCGTGTAGTTGTTGTCAATGGGAATATTTCTAATTCTTTACCCAATGTAAGTAGAACTTCTGTTGAGTCTAATGTTTGTGATAGAATGAAAGTTTCTTGTGTTAAGAAAATGCCTTCTTATCTCAAGGACTATGTATGTTAGGATGTTGTTTCATCATTGTTTACCTTTAGGTTGATTTCCTTATGCATTGTACCTTCAAGTTCATGTGGTTGTGGGGTTATGCTTTGTTTTGAGAAGGAAGATGTGTAGTGTCTTCCTCACCCTGTTGCTTTAAGGTTCTTTGGAACCTAGAATGTCATGCCTGTTTGTGTTCCCTGAATATCAGTTACTCGCTGGTAGCTGATGGATGGGGTGTCTTCCAATAAACCTCTTTGACATACCATATTCCTATATGTCTATATTTCACTGAACTTTTCACATGGGTGTTGCTCTGGGTGATCCCACACAACACCCATGGAACCTGACACCTTTCCAGATTCACGAGGAATCGTGAATCTGGAAATGCGTGTGAATGCTACGCCTCCCCAGGGGAGGCATAGGGAGGCGGTCTCGCCTGCCAATGCACTTGCGCATTGCTGGCGAGAGATATAGAGCGGCACCAGAAAATCCTACCAAGAGGGCTTTGGAATGCGGATTATGGCCAGTGCATGTGCGACGGGCACGCGCTCGCCCTTGCTCCCCTACCCCCATCAGGAAGCCGCTCACACACCACCATTTGTCTGAGCGACATATGTTTGTGCGTGATTTTTACAACTACTTTACAAGGCAGGGAAGCAGACTTCTTGTCAATGGCATCATCAGTCTGCCATCAGTTTGCCTCTTGCTTTGTTCGTACCGCACAAGTGGAAGATTCAGTCTAATGATTTTTTGCCACCTTCGCACAGTCACAAGTAGAGTCATTCTTATCGATAGATCCACCGATTTACAACTCATTCAATATGCGCTTTCAAGCTACAGCTTGGCACGCCCTTTCAGCATTACTATGCGTATTCTTACAGCCCCCTTCTATTTGCTAACACTGATTTGGCTTTGGTTTCACTTACATTTCAAAATAAATCAAAAAATATCACTTGTAGTTCTTGTACCTTTCTTTACGAAACACAATGTCTATACTTATGTAATTAAAAATATATTTGAAGTATAATGTGTTTTGTATTGCTTTCGCACTACAAGGAAAATATAATTATTTTTTGGGTTTGTCACACTCTATTTGTGCGTGTGCTTTCTTTTCTTAACATTGGCTCAGCATACCTGAAGAGAGCACAGCCTAAAAAAAAAACGCTTTTTTTTATTTACATCATGTTGATTTATGTGCAACATAAGTTTTATCACAGTACTCGAGGCTTCATGACACTAAATGCACTTACCAGCATTGCAATATTAGACCTAATAAAAACAATTTACAAAGGGTGGAAATGTTTTGCTTCAATTGTAATCATTTTATTAATAACATTTTACACATGCATTACTCAACATAGTTCATGCCTTGTACACGTGAATATTTTTCGAACCTTTTACGGGGGAGTTATATCAAAGCACTTTAGATTTTGGGATTAGTATTAAAGTTTGGAAACATTCTTTTAGTAAAGCAATTCCGCTGTTGTCTGTACACATTTGGAAGCTATCCCTTTTGCAAGAAATTACATACTATGTGTCCACCGTCTTGTCTACCTCTAAAATCACCGTGGAAAGCAAGGTGACCTGAACTTTTAACACAAGCAGCGCAATTTTTACAACTTCTTTACTCGGCAGGAAAGCACCTTCTTCTCTATGTCGACATCGATTTGCCTCTTGCTGTGTTCATTCCTGCACAAGTGGAACCTCCCCTCAACCTACCCTTTCATCCTTCAACTGTAACGTTCGCACCTACTTGGCAGACAAGTAAACATTTGCAAAGCATGTCTAGCTCACGTAATTTGGTTTCCAATAACTGTTGGAATATGTGAGCAGCTTCCCGACATGCGCGATCAGTTGCGCATCACTGCGGGCATTTATTCCCCTTTTCCATTACTACACTCATGGGGAATGCACAATCATTAGCCTTTTTCCCGTTCACGCTTATGGATCCCCTCTCAGCATCCACCCCCGCCCCTTGAGATTACACAACACTATTCTGCCAGCCACACTGCCCGGCCAGACCTCTACCAACTAAGTTCCCACTCCGGAGCCATTCCCCGGCCATGCTCCAATTGCTAGTCACCCGGTACTCTTTATTGTCAACTACATGCCATCACCGGGCTTTTGGGCAGACATCAAGACGGCCCCCAAGAGGTTTTTCACGTTCAGCCACTCTTTGGTCAATCAGCCCTAAAATTTGGGGTGGTGTAATATTTCTATACAGGGCTGTACCTTCCCCCTTTCACATGCCATTGGCCTACCGATGAGGATCGTTCATCTCACGCCACCCTCCAGCCCTTGCCCCTGCACAATAAACAGAGGGCAGGAGCATACCGGTCGAGAGGGATACGGTGATGAAATACTCAGAGAGTTCACTTACAAGGGGTATGGTGTTTGAAAATGGTGCATGGATGGAAACTGACTCTGGGCATCATAGGATTTGTAGTCCGTCCTCAGTACCTTCTTAAACCGCAGGCAGTTTGTTAAAATAAAAAAAATTCTCCTTGCATATATAGTAATTCCTTATTGGTTACTCAATACTGTTACATCATTATTTTTCATGCAGCTTGCTTAGAGAGGCGTACAGCACGGTGGTGAAGTTATCAACCATATTGTTGTTTAATGGATATTTATGTCTGTGTTGCCACTAACTTAGACACTTTTCAGCTGCTGCACATGGCCCCATCTTATTTCAGCTCCCTTGTTACCTCTGTTGTCTGCTAGCCGGAGTCAAGCCAGAGTCCAGCCCGTCTGCGCCCGTCCGCGCACAGGCCGGGCGCAGGGCCAGGGACCCTGCCAAAAATATCATACACAGGCGTTATGATAGACAAGATCTGCTTGCCTTACAAGCAAAGGCCTGCTGTGACTCAAACAAATTCGACCCCTCAGACTGGGCAGGCCCAGTAAGTTGCCAGGCCTGCCACCACAGTTTCGGCTTACTCAACACCCCAGGATAGATTTAAGGCAGCCCTAATAAATGCTAGATCTGTGCCGAAGCATGCCCAGCATATTCAGGACCTATTGATTGATGACAATTTAGATTGTCTCTTCATTACGGAGACATGGCTCAAACCCTGGTGCACCCCTGATGTGGTTCACACCCTGCCTCCTGGATATGGTATACAAAGAGTAGACAGAGAGAATGAACAACGGGGTGGAGGAGTGGCCATTATATATAGGGACACCCTCAGCTGCTTGACGATACCACTGCAAGAGCTAACGGATGCAGAAGGGATGGGTTTTATAATTAAAATTAATGACAACTTCTCCTTCTCAGGGGCTTTGATCTATCGCCCACCAGGACCCTGCGCAGGCTTCCTGGGGAACATCGGAGAGGTGCTCAGCCCACTGATACTTAGATATTCTAACTTCACTCTGATGGGTGACATAAACATCCACCTAGAGTCCTCAACCGATGCACCTGCTGCCTCCTATCGGGAAACCATGGAGGTCTTGGGCCTCACTATCCGAGATACCCTAGCCACCCATGAGGCAGGGCATATGATAGACTGCATTGCCACTAACTTAGACACTCTGACAACCGACCCCCTTAGACCCCAAATTTGGACTGACCATATGCTGATCCCTTTTATGCTTCCCCTTGTGTCTAACCGAGAGAAAGATCATAAAAATGAACACAGTAAGGTCACAAGGGATGAATGGAAAACGATACTGTCCCACCCAGAACTAATAACTATGGCCAGGAACTGTAGACCCCAGCTGGTAGTACCTGCAAATCCCACTAGTCTTAGAACATGGATGAATGATCTGAAAGGTACGGTTGGGCAGGGAAAAAACAGAATGAGGCGGGATAGAAAGAAAACATCCGCACCCTGGTTCGATCGAGACCTCAAAAATAAACAAGGGGAGCTTAGAAGAGCTGAACGAAGCTGGCGGAAAAACGACTCCAGCTCAGAACGTAGCAAATACAAAAGGATAAAAAATGCCTATCATGCACTAATTAAACAAGCTAAAAAGAGGTACTTCTCGTCGGCAATAGAAACAGCTAGCAGCAAACAAAAGGAGATATTTAAAATTGTAAACGGTTTCAATAAGCCTAAATGTCTAGCGCAGGATATCCCGCCCTCGCAGATACTCTGTGACAAGATCGCAGATTTCTTTGAAGGAAAGGTACAGGGTCTGACAAAGGACTTCGATGTCCCTATATTAGAGCCAAGAATAGAGGGTGACATAGTGAGACAAGGGGCCATTCAGTTGACAACTTTCCTACCAGTTAGTCTGGAGGATACTAAAAGAGTAATTTTGGCAACAAAATCCGGATCCCCTTTTGACCCATGCCCAGTTAGACTCCTACACCTCATTGTGGATATTGCGAACCCAATAATAAATGCCATTGTCAACACCTCATTGTTCACGGCCAATGTCCCCCCAGAGTGGAAACTGGCAGCGGTGAAACCACTACAAAAAAAACAACTCCCCGACCCCACCACATTGTCGAACCTACGACCCATCTGACTACTTCCGGCCCTGTGCAAAGTCACAGAGTCAATTGTAAACAAACAACTTACACGTTTCCTGGAAGATAGTGATGTATGGCACCCCAATCAGGCAGGTTTCTGGACCCAACATTCCACGGAATCGGCCCTCCTGTTCACTACAGAAACTATCCGCTCAGCCCTGATTTTATTAGACCTATCGGCGGCCTTCGACACGGTCTCACACGCCATCCTATTAGACCGGCTAATAAC